>NC_084603.1:4800783-5038649 GCF_033807715.1 Cololabis saira
GTCATCCCAGTTGGTATTGTTTTGCATCTCTAAGCCAGGCTAACTGGTGCCTGGGCTGATTACTTTCGTAATGAGAAGTGCATGGGAAGGTACAATTCAAGCCAAATAAAATAACTTATTCAAATTTAAACCCCCGCGATTATGTGATTATGTTGATTGCGTGCCATATGATTCACTGGTGATCTGTGCTCATCAGCTCCAAATCTGTCAACTTAACTTTTATTTTTCATTGCCAATTTGTGGAGAAAACATCTGTTATGTACTCATGTTTTGAGTGTCTGTTCAAGTAAAGACTTTCACTTCACAGGATGATGTGATCCTTATGAAATGCCTCAAACCTTGGATTGGGAGCAGACAATACTGAATGGAAGCATTATTTAAAACCTAGAGGTTTTACAGAGTACAAAAGTACTGTAGTGTCAGTTTCTCTTTCGCACTCTTTCGCAAATCAAGGTATTCTGTTAATCTGTACATGTATTTTGTAGAAACAGTACCCTTGTTTTCATCATTTGTATGTTCTTACTCTCTTGAGCACATCAGGGCTGCTTTGGGGTTTAATGTTTTGCACAAGGACAGACAGATGGGCATAGGATTCAACCGCTGACTGTCCACTGGTGGGAGAGCCACTTTAACATGTGAGTGTCAGCTGTGCAGCCAGAAGGGTTTACAATGTAGGACCTTGACGTTATAAAAATTGCACCGAACTATATTTGCAAAACAACTCGAACATTGCATCTATTCCAGGAATAATCCTTCTTCCCTTCCGGCCACTGCGATTGGTCAACCAGTCCCGCCGCCCCCACTGTGTGAGCCAAAGTAGATTTCATGAAATATGATCAAGAAGGACTCCACTGATGAAAGCAAATCATAAAATAGCTAGACTGGAATTTGTTTCTTGAGTAGGTATGTCCAAATTGACAAAACTGGAGCTTTTTATGAGGTCATACCGGCTGCATGTTCACAGATGCAAAAGTGAAGCATTCAAAACAACAACAAAAAAGAAGCAGAAGACTGTAGCTACTGTAAAACATGGAGGAGGGTTGGTCGTTGCTGCAGCAGGTACAGCGTGTCTTGAAACTGTGGGTCACAACGATCTCAAGAGCATCTAGGCCAGGGGTGTCCAAATCGGTCCTGCATGTTTTAGATGTTGCCTTGGATCAACACACCGGATTCTAATTAATGGTTGTCATCAGTTTATCATCAAGGTCTGCACAAGTCTGGTAATGAAATGGTCACTTGTATCAGGGTGTGTTGAAGTAGGGAAACACATAAAACCTGCAGGACACTGGCCATCAAGGTCCAACTTTGGGCACCCCTGATCTAAACACTGAAGCAAAATGCACTGCCCAGTGTCTGCAACTTTGGTCACAATCACAGGTCCTCCAACAATAACCCAAAATATACAGCTAAAAAACAACCAAAAATAACCAAGAACAAAATATTAAATTATTCTTAAGTTTCCTTCTATGAGCATTGATCTAAATCCTTTTGAAAATTCGTGGACAGAGCTGAAACATACAGTTAGGAGCATGCAACCTTCAAACAGCTGGAGCAGTGATCCAGAATACCTGTCTCAGGTGCAGACGTCTCACTGAGAGGTACAGAAATCCATTGGTTGCAGTGATTGCCTCAAAAGGTTGTGAAATAAACCAACAGATTTGTCAAGACCCGTTTTTACTTTCATTTTTAATGTTTCAACAACTCTGTTGGACTGCAATTCAAAACTATTGCTGGATTTTCCCTTATTCAGTTTTTAGTAAGTCCCCGCTCTCTGACCTTTTCTGATTAGAAGAGAGATTACACATCGTTTCAGTTCTTACATCTTTGCATTGGCTTCCAGTTCACTTCCAGTTCCACTTCAGTATTCAATTTAAAATACTGATATCTTTCAAGGACCTGCAGGGACTGGCCCATAACATACCTTCAATGGCACTCAGCTATTAGTATGCTAAATCACCTAAGAAATCACTTCCACTGTCACAATGAACACTAGGGTAATTCACCTTATTGTGCATATATATATATATATATATATATATATATATATATATATATATATATATATATATATATATATATATGGGGGTTTCCGTAAGGCTATCTCTCCTAATTTCCTGTGGACATAAACATTTTCTTTTTAATTGTTTGCAACTATCTTTTATTAGTTTGTGCAAATATTTTATTTACGTATATCATTGTGTTTAAATCTTCCTTCATTACTATGCTTTACATGTTAGGTTTGCTCTGGTCTAGATCAATTGAGTTTTTAAACTCATTTAAGCATTTTCAGATTGATTTGGTTTCTTTTGACCCGAAACAATAAAGTTTAATTTCCCTCGACACCAGAATACCCTCACTGCTTATTTGTCAAATGTGTCAGCCTTTGGAAGAAAAAAAAAGCAAATACAAGAAGAAGATAGTGTGGAATATAAAGCTGGCCTGCTTTCTTCAGGCGCAGCGAACCTAGATTAATTGTTGTCACAGAGACTCTTTATATTCCCTCTGATTATCCATCTTGCCAAATAGACCACAATTCTTTTGATTGCCGTACCCAGCGATCGCAGAAAATATGCAGCAAAGATATTTAATTGTTCGTCACTACGTTACATCTAAAATGGTCCGGTGTTGCTCGTATGATCGGCTTACAATAAGCTGAAGAATATTTTCTGTTTATAATACCAAATAATAAATGTAGACCCAAACATGTGGGAAAGTAAGTAAGCATTGAAAAAAAAAATCTGATTAAAAAAATTATTGCTGATTGCTTAGTATCAGAGCTTAATGGGTAGAACGGTTGACTCTGTAGCAAGAAGGTTCCTGGTTCGGGAGTCTCTGTGTCAAGTTTGCATGCTTGGGTGGGTTTTTTCCATGTACTTTGGCTTCCTCCCACAATTCAAAAATGCAGGTAAATGGTGTTTCTAAAATGCTCATAGGAGTGAGTGTGAGTGTGCATGGTTGTCCAGAGTCCAGGAGATCCCTGTGATCCTGTATTTGAAATAAGCATGTATAAATAATTGATGGATGGATGGTTGCCTGGGCAAGCCAAGTTTATTGGTAAAGCACATTTCAGCAACAAGGCAATTCAAGGTGCTTTACAGAATAAAAACATGAAAATAAAGAGAGAGCAAAAAGATTGAGTTACAGTGCAAATACATCATAAAGGAAAGTTAGATTAAACTTGAGTTACAGAGTAATACGGAAATTAACATTGTTTACATCTAAATTCAAGGGTTGAAATGATTCAGTCAAAGGCAGCTGTAAACAAATTCGTTTTTAACCTTGATTTAAAGGAACTAAGGGTTTCAGGATTCCTGCAGTTTTCTGGAAGTTTCTTCCAGATTTGTGGAGCATAAAAGCTGAATGCTGCTTTATGTGTGTTTCTTTCTCATTCTGGGGACTCACTGTGATTCTGCTTAAAACATTACAGGTATCTCAAGAAATTGCTGCAGCTTCTGAGGTTACTTTCAACAGCTTTACACTCCCCTACAGCTGAGTTTAAATTTTTATGGTATGTTAAAACAGAGTGGACCATGATTATTATACAGTAAGACAGGAGACGGAGCAAACATTCATTCAGCATCACAGCAGCTTTCAGACCACAATGTAGCCTCTGAACTGCTTTGGCAGGGGTCGAGGACATTACACAAGTGTAAGGGGCTTTCACATAGAACCAAAATGAAACCAAAACCAAAAATGAACCAAAACCCGAAATAAAACAGCGCGATCAGAGATGGTTTGTCGGGGTGTTCAACCAGAGCCGTCAGGAGACTGCACTCCAAGTCCTGCCGATGCAGCAAATGAGGATGAGAAACAGCGGAGATTTTTATATATTTGCTCCGTTTGGTTTCACGACGTATTACTGTCCCTCTGATTCAGCTCAGAACTAGACAGATGCAGAGAGCTGCTGCGCTACCTGGCGGGGATGAGCTGCAGCGGTGGTGGAGCAGCAGCGCATGTCAGGAGATTAATTTACCGAAATATCTAGAGTAAAGTCGGTATCAGTCGACTGATAACCGAAGAACCTCTGTATCCAGCTCAGATGTTTGATGATCGGTGGACTAAACCCCGAACAGCATCAGGGCTCTGTTTGAACAGTCCCACAAACCATCTCAGATCGCGCTGTTTTATTTACCGGGATCACAAGAAAATCAGAACAGTGATCTCCTCTCCATCCTGTTTATTTATCTTTTATCTCCTGTTGATGTTTATTTATCTTTACTCCACCAACTCGAAATATTAATCACTTTTCTAAGCGAACGGCGCTAACGCAGTGGAAACAGCAGGTGTATCCGCCCCTTTAATCTGATTGGTTTACGAGTAAATCATGTTTTATCCACTGCTCTGCGTCCCCCACGTGGGTGCGCTCTTATGATTGGATGAAACAAAGGAAGACATCTGATTGGTTGCAGATCCTTCCGTGTTAAAAAAAACCTATTTGTGGATCGAGTCACGTCAAGGGAGTCTCAAAACTCACACACAAATCCAGCGCAACTCACAGACAAAAAAACATTTGTAAATCAGGTTATATTTGTGTGTGCATCAAAAATACATTTGTATATCTTGTCCTACGCACGTGTGAATTGTTCTGTGCACGTGTGAAACTGTGTGTGTATTTGCAAATCGGTCTGTGCATTTGTAAAACTTGTCCTGTGCATTTGTGAATTATGAGACTGTTCTAGCTCCATACAAAAGTGGAGAGAAATCTCCCAGAATTTGGACATACCAGGTGTGTTTAAAAGTGGTAGAAATGTGATATTCTTTTGCTCTTTTAACAATAAAATGTTAGTTTAAATTAAAATATAGCATTTCAATGTGTCATATCAGGATCATTTGAATCATTTATCAATATATGGTTATGAAAAGACCACGTGTCAATACTTTTGTAAACTGAAGCACATACTTTACTACATGTCCACTCAGTATATCTAAAAATATAGACTGACATGAGCTAAAAAACAACAACATAGTCCCGAAAGGTTTTTTAATAAAATATGTTTTTAACTATTTACAGTGGATGACTTGAAGAAAAAATGGAAGAACTTCAGGGACAGATATATAAAGGAGAGGAAGGGAGTCCAGGCGTTCAGTTGCAGTGATGGGCTGCCTGAAGTTGTTTGTGATCCTGCTGAGGCTCCAACTCTCCCCAACAGGCTGTCAAACTGCTCCCTGTTCAGCCTGAAGTAAAAGCTCATCATGGAGCTGTAGCTCCCGAACGAGCCTGTATTCCCCCAAATCCGTCTTCTCATGAGGATTTTATGGACCCTCCTTGCTGCTGCTGCTCGTCTCCTCCTCAGAAGAAGATGAACTAAAGCCAGGGCTTTTCTTTGAAGCAGGGACAGATACATTTTGCAAACCGAGCTGTAGGCTACTGTACATCCAAACGAGTGGGAAAACGGCGCCAGACCGGAAAAACTTTTTTTCCGGTCGCCAAGCAAATTGCAACAAATATGTACACAATGCGCGCATGCGCGCACTGCTCTGTGCTGAGTCTGCGCAGAGTCTGCGCCGAGTCTGCGCCCACCCTGGCGGTGTGCGTTGCGCAAACCGCGTTCTATGCAGCCCCCCAATCTCGCACTCAGAAGACACGCCGATTTTTTCCAGTGTCCAGCCGCGGTACTGCAACAAAAAATTCCATGGGGCCCAGAAAGCTTTTTTCCCATAGACCGCAATAGTAAAAGAGAATAGCCCAGAAAGAGACTTTTCTTTGACTTTTCTGGCCGTTATAAAACATTTTTGACGGATATAAAGTCCATGACTTAAAAATATAGAATACAAAGATTAGTAATTGCCGGTGATTACAGCTGGAGGTTCCTGTGAACAGTTTTAGAGGCTTCTCTTTTACTATTGCGGTCTATGGGAAAAAAGCTTTCTGGGCCCCATGGGATTTTTTGTTGCAGTACCGCGGCTGGCCACTGGAAAAAATCAGCGTGCCTTCTGACTGCCAGACCCGGGGGCTGTCTACAACCTGCAAGTTTTTTTTCATCCTCCACCACCTTCTCTCCTATTGGACACCGCCGAGATGTCGTCATAGGGCGTCCCTGTTGCGCACCACCGAGTTCGGCGGCAAAGCCCTGCGCCCTTGCGCGGCGGCAGCACATACACAATGCATGGGAAAGCCGGCGCCGGCCGCCGCTGTGCGCCCTCTATGTGAAAGCCCCTTTAAACTTATAGAGGCTGTTTTTTTTTTTCAAACTTTGTGTTTTTTGTTCTAAGAACAGCCAAATTTCCATTTAAATAAAAGAAAGATCTCAATAGATGCACACTACAGAGACAGTGTTTTCCAACCCCATGTTCAAGACCATGAAACTATTTACTTTTTGCTTTACTCCAAAAGTTTTAAGCCTTTTTTGGTTTTTGAAAGGCACAAAACTCAAATGAAATGCAAATTGAGTTTATTACTGTGTATTTTTTTTTGTTTGCATTATACCACAGAATAAAATAAAATAAAACATAAAAAGTATGTGGGTTTCAGGACAACCTCGTAAAAATCCTTGTTTTGTATCAGCGTGTGTTTGAAGTTTTGCCATCTAACAAGTGTTCTCCGCTGTAGCTTGACGTACCTGACAGAATGGATCGTGATACTTTTTGGAAACACTGTTTTGACTCTAAAAAAAGAGTTTCTCCTCATCCCACACTCAGCCTGTTACGAAAGCCATTTATATGCTGCTGGTGAGGCTAAGGGTTTTTCTGCCTGATTTAGCACCTCATTGCAGAAGAAAATAAAAATATGTAGTGACATAGTCATCTCACTTTTTTTATACCCAAAATAGAAAACAAAAGTGTGTCAATAAAAAATGCCATCGATTGGTGTTCATTTATAATAAATGTATGTATATCTCGTGCAATTATTTTTACATGATGGGTTTGTCTGAAATGTAATTTCTGATAAAGTATTATGTTAGGAGGTCCAGTTATTAAAAATATCAATAATCCTTCTAGGATTTGTTTTTGTTAGGAAAAATACACTTTTCAATTTAAGTAAATATCCTGTATCATAAATTGACATCTGATATTTATAAAAAAGAAAACAGCTTGAAAACTGGCCAATAACTGTACGACTTGTAATGATTTTACCTGTGGCTAGATTATGCCTCCACAACTACGTGACACGACTGCTCCGTTTCCAATTTTGGGAAATGAAACAAATCAAATGTAAATAATTTTTTTAAGATTGCTGTGAGAAGTACAATTTGATACATTTAAAAAAAAAAATAAAAATAGGAGGATGCAGAAAATGCTAAACTAAAAGTGAAAAAGCTATTACTGCATTTACTTTGACTTATTTTGTTGCAGACTTAATGGAACCAAAATGATTGAATGTTCCATCTCTGCATCTTTATCTCATTAACATACATCCTTACCTTCAATTTTGGCTGTGCAGTTCCAAACAAAAGGGGTCATTGAAAATTGTTTTCCCACTTTGTAACGTTGCCCTTCTTTGTAACAATACTGAAGATGTTGTGATATTAAATATACTAATCAATGAAACACTTCAGGTATTATTTTATCCCATTCTCCTTTAAACAGGCCCCAAGTGTGACAATATGAAGTCGTTGTTATTTTGTTTTTCACTTTAAAACCCTCCACTTATTCTCAGGTGAGGAATGTAGACTGGTCGGCCCAGGACTGTCCAACACCATAATCATCCTCGGCCATGCCCTTGTAATAAGTGTAGTTTGTAATTAACAAAAGCAGTCCATTCTTGTTTGGTATTTTATATTTACCTTTGCAAAGAAGCTGCTGACAGTTGCTCACAGAAGATGCTTTGATCAAGACTACTGCTGTGTCTAATACTGCATTGGCCGACCATTGGGGGAGTTGGAATTCCTGATCCATTACAGTGACAACTGAAAGGAAGGAGCACACAAATCCAGGGTTTCCAAGTCTGTAACTTAGAGAGGGTTTGATCTTCATCTTCAGCTCAGAATTTTAATTCAGTTCCCCAAAACAAAGCTGACACCAGATGTAAATGTTGGGATTTGGCTTATTAACTCTCTCTCTCTCTTTCTTTCTTTGCCCATGTGGGTCTGAACATTTACATGTGGTGTCCTTTAGCTAAAAAAAAAAGGTGATAAATGGGCTTGAGCCAGTATAAAACCGATAAATGGGGCTCCATTTTTTTTTCTGAAACTGTCAAAATGATGACCGTGACTGTCATTTCAATCCATTCACATTTTAAGGACAGAGGGGAGACAGTGGTCTGTAGAGGAGCCACTCGTTAGATCACTGCACAGCATGCATTTGAATAAATTACATATAATGAGTTTGTGGATATTTTTTACTTAGCTCCTGGCTGCACTGCTGTGTCTCTCTGCCATGCCACTCATTCTCCGTTCTCCCTTCACATGCTCCAGTGTTATCAGTTAGGAATTTGTTTTTTATATGGCATGTAGCACGAGAGCCTGTGAATAGTCTCATCAGGCTTGATGAGCAATATCCTGATCCATACGGAGCTAAAGTCACTGTGTCTACAATACACCATGTCCAAAGTTCACTTTGCACCCCGTCTGATTATACTTAAGGGGATTAAAGTTTGAAATTAAGTTATTTCAACATAATCCCTTATGGCTAGAGGGATCTAACTAGCTGCACGTTTCATAGTCAGTGTCTTGTCTGTTTAGGGTTCAGTTTTGCAGGAGAGATGAGGAGAGTCAGCCAGCTCGTATACTCTGGCAGCGGAGGAGACATGCAGCCCACTTTTTTGCAGTTTTTTTTTTCGTAGTTCATTTTGCTCACAGGTGGAGGGTGAGTGATTCATATTTTGTGCAGCTACTGTGTCTATTGTTTGTAGTACACACATACAGGAAATAGGGGGGTATATAGAACAAACAGGCTCACCAGTAACCACTAACTGACCTCTAGCTCATATTTTTTGAGCAAATTTATTCGGTGGAAGAAGTGTAAGCTGTTATTTTCTGTACTTTTTCAAAGCTGTAGTCTAACCCTCACTCACACAGAGTTTTACAAACCTAGAGCCTCCGAGTGCAAACAATTTAGCAAGGTTTGATCTTTCATTTTTAATAAACTGGTTAAACAGCTCTTCGTGCTCAGTGTGTCTCAGTGGGGAAAAACAGATTCAGCTGCTGAATATCAATCAAGATTTTGATGGGTTTTTTTTGTGTGAACATGCAATTGAACATCCTTCAGATTGTAAACATGAGTATTATTATATCAGGGAATCATAATGAATGGGCAGTGAAATGCCAGTTGCTTATCTGCGGTAATAAACGTGTTTTTGTTGGGGAAAGCACAGTGGTTAGCATCGTTGCCATGCAGCACAAAGGTCCCTGGTTCTCAGCTAGGATCTCTCTGTGTGGAGTTTGTTCATTCTCACCACGCCTGCATGACTTTTCTCCTCATACTCAAGCTTCCTCTTACCGGGATGGATGTCAGGTTGACCAGTGATACTAAATTGTCAGGAGAACATTTGAAAAAGCCCAGTTGTTGGTCTCATTTGTCACTGTAGGACCCTGTGATGGACTGACGACCCGTCATCAGGGTGTCACATACTGCGCCACTATCCTGATGACAGCTTGTATGGTCTCCAGCCTTCCTGCAGCGAGACAGTATGAGCATGTATGAAATGGATGGATGAAGTCTCTATTTGGCATTTCTCAGCACAGCCAACTATTCAAAACATTTGTGTTTGCACTATACGAGAACAAAACTATTATACTAAACTAAAGCTAACTATGTTAACTTATATTATATATATGTACATACATACATCTACACACTTATCATTCCCCATTTATTTTTTGACTTCATGTTGATTTCTATTCAAATGTCAGTTCTGCAGCTGTGCTGCACCACACGCCGCTTGCTCTGACTTGCCACGAGATTGAGAACAGCCTTAAGGAGTGATGACGACAGGGATTGGGTATCACAAAAGGTGACTCACAGGGAGGCTGCTTCAGGAAAAAAAACCTCCCTGTGACTTAAGCTACACACACACACCCAGAATCAAGAAACCACAGAACAATAGTGCAGATATCTTATTCTTAATCTCTTTTTTTTCCCATGGAAATCACTGTGATACAACCCGAGGTCTTACAGCCGACTGTTGGAGTTATTGACATAATTAATGATGCAAGCACACGCTGTGGTGTGTGTACAAAATCATGACAGCTTTTGGAAAGTTTCCTTGTTATCTTTGAATTGATAGGTATCTTTTCTTTCTTTCTCTCTAAAGAGACTCATTAAAACTCATTGAGTGGTTACTCATCATGCTCTGACAATGCTGATTTAATTTCCTGACTTTATCTGAGTGATGGGCACATGCAACATGATGTCACAGAAGTCACTAGAAAACAATTTTTACTTATTGCTGTCATTGTTAAATCTTTTAATGGACAGGTTTCTCCATTGTTAGGGCCCGAGCACTGACAGTGCGAAGGCCCTATTGTATCTGTAGGAAAAAAATGTTTTCTCGTTTTTATTTTTATTTTTCCAACGAAATGAGGGCCTTTTTGCCCCCCTAAACGTGCCCCAAAAGTCACCAAATTTTGCACGCAAGCCAGGCCTGGCGAAAAATTTAGCAACAGTAACCAATGACCAGACATCCGGGTCCCTACATACTAACAACCAGCCCCCTGATTGGCTGAGACGTACCAAGCATACTGTATTGTAACAGGTTGGATTACATTTACACAACACTACTGGGCTACACAAACAAGGGATCACTGAAACAAATGGCTGGTAACTACTAGCAGGTTAATATGCTCCCACTAGCCTATACTTATGTGACTAAATAACGCCTTATTCAATGGGCTGATAAAAGTCAAATCGGGGGCACCCGATCGGGGCACTCGTCACGTGTTCAGGATCCCCGCTCGTCACTATGATGTAGAGGGGACGCCCAGAGGGAATTACCCATGTCAAACGTCCCCCATATAAATAATAATAATGTAATAATCCTAGCTGCTCCCGGTTGTCAGGCTGGCACTGTTGTGTGGCAGCTCCGTCGACAACCGGTGTGTGAATGTGTGCGTGTGTGGGTGAATGTCTACAGTGTAAAGCGCTTTGGGGCTGTAGGAGTACAGCTGGAAAGTGCTATATAAGTGTAAGCCATTTACCATAATAATGTAATAATCCGTGTATATATCACGACAACGGATCCCAAATGACTTTGCATAGGTAAAATATCCGTGGTGCTCACACGGAATTTTAGCACTTAAACATCATCAAAACTCCATTAAAACATCAATAAAACACTTTTAAAACATGCTTTTACAAACTGAGAGTATCAAACAGTAACTTGCGCGTCAAAAACTCATAACTTAGCCACTATAATAAAGAATAATATATAAATAATTATAATGTAATAATCCGTGTATATATCACGACAACGGATCCCAATTGACTTCGCATAGGTACAATATACGTGGTGCTCACACGGAATTTATCACTTTCCGTGCTGGTGCCACAGAAAATAGTGGTGAGAGGTCGTGGGCATTTCACAGATTTTTGTGAGATCAGGTTGCCCAGACGTGTTATACATCAAAATGTGCGTCTCCATCCTGCGACGACACGCATTACTTTTTTCAGTCAAAAGCATTACCGTGGCGACGCTAGACGCCAAAAAGCACCCCCCCCTACATCTGATTGGTCCATACAGAAAAAACTTTGTGCCTCAAGCCCAGAGGTGGACAGAGTACTCGACCCCAGTACTTGAGTAAGAGTACAAATACTACTGGTCAAAATTTACTCCGTTACAAGTAAAAGTAGCTCAGTCAAAATATTACTCGAGTAAGAGTAGAAAAGTACTTGCTTTTAAAGGTACTTAAGTATCCAAAAGTAAATGCTTTTAAATTTACTTTAAGTAAGAGTAAGAGTAAGAGTAAATTTCTTATTTTCCACATCAGTAAATTAATATATTTTTTCTAAATTAATTTAAGGATCTTTTAACTCTTGTTTCTGAGAATTCGATGTTGAGTTGTTGAAAGCAGAGAGGTAGTTCTGCTTCGGCAGACACAATAAACATTTGAAAATAAATGTCTGTGGTTTGTCTGTGCCCTCGTTTTTTACTCGGTCGAACTCAAACATTGAGTTAAGATACGGCCAAGGATTTTGTGAAAGTCCCTGCTCCGAGTCCGGCTCATTATCAGACTCAGACGACTCAGCGGATTGTCTTTCTTCTCCTGACGCAGACGTAGCCATTGTTGACTATGTCTTGACTTGTTGCGGCTCTGTCTTGACAAACGCAGGCTATTTTGGCGGTATCGTTTTGAGGATGCTTGACGTATTTCCGCTTTACGTACATCCCAGTGGAGAGCGTGCACTGTGATAGGTCTCCTCCTTTGACAAAAACAGCTTGTGTCCAATAGGATTTTAGGGAAGAAGAAAAAAGAGCAGACCTGAAAGTAACGAGTACTTTTCAGCCTTCCTAGAAATTTACTCGAGTAAAAGTAAAAATATTTGTGTTGGAAATGTATTCAAGTAAGAGTAATAAGTACCAAAGAAATCTAATACTCAAGTAAAGTACAAATCCTCTGGATATGTACTTAAGTACAGTACTCAAGTAAATTTACTCCGTTACTGTCCACCACTGCTCAAGCCCCACAATACGGTTTGACGTACATGCACGAAAATCGGTAAACACTTGTATCATGTCGCAACTTAAAGAAAAGTCTCTTGGTGCCATGGCCGAAACCCAACAGGAAGTCGGCCATTTTCAATTAATCGTGTAATTTTGGCGCAATTTATGCCATTCCTTCGGCAATTAATACGGCCCAAACCGTTACGTGCACCCAGGTGTGTTGTACATCAAAATGTGCGTCTCCATCCTGCGACGACGTGCTTTACTTTTCTCAATCAAAAGCATTACCGTGGCGATGGTAGACGCCAAAATGCGTGCCCCCCCTTCATCTGATTGGTCCATATTTTATAGTTCCTACTTTCTGCCATAACTTAATTGGTGCAAATTAGCCCCGCTCCTTCTTCTTATTGGTCGATATTTGATAGTCCCTATTTTCTGCTATAACTTTTGAATGGTTTGTCAAAAAGAGTTGTGGGTGGTGTCATCTGACTCGGTTTTGAGTACTTGAGCTTCCTTGGCATGAATTAGCTCTGCCCCTTCTTATGATTGATCGATATGTGATAGTTCCTATTTTCTGCCATAACTTTTGAATGGTATGATATAAAGAGTCATGGGTGGTGTCATCAGACCTAGTTTTGAGTCCTTGACCTTTATTGTTGAAAATTGCACACGCTACTAAATTGTTCATCGCTACTTGCAGCTTTAATTATCATTATAATCATAATAATAATAACGATAATAAAGATTTTCTCAGAATATAAGATCCAAATGAGCTGTTTAACTGCAGATAATGTTTTCACACAAATGATGGACAGTTGGCTTCAGAGTTCTTAAAGCTTTGAAGAATCTGTTTCCTTTGGATACACTCATTGAGCTAATAACTGTCATTTTTTTATACTTAAAGGAAACCATCCATCCATCCATCCATTTTCTATACCGGTTAATAAATGTGTCTGATTTGAAACATGTTTTAGGTGTGAGAGCATCTTGACTAAAAAGTTTTCCCCCCACATATGGGTTCAAACATATTTCTTGTCTAACATGTGTAGACACGTTTAAATATTTTTTAATGGAAATTTCTATCTATATATTCTCCTGAGGAACACCTTGTACTGAACTTTACCCTAGCTCTGATCACTGCACACTTCAGTGAATTGAAAAAAATGAGCTGAAATGCAAAACATGCCAAAGTAATCTACTGTTTACTGGAGACGAGTAACAGAAGAGAGAATAATTCATCTGACTTATCTAATATTGTTCTTTCGTCCATCATCCATACCTGCTGCTGTTGGAGAGTATCCCAGCTCTCTTTGTTTAAAAGGCGGGTACACGTAAACTAGACAATTCTCCGGTCCCTCGCAGGGTCATGCAGCAACCATCAACCACGCTTACATTTACTCTTAAATTTATTTTTAAGAGTAGACTGTGTTCCGGCATTAACATTTCCCAGGAAACACGCTGCCCTACACCATAACAAATTCCTACCAAACTTGTAATCATAGATGTATGATCTTCCTAGAAATCATACACTTGTGCTTCAGGGGTAATTGTTCATTGTACCATCTTTGGTTACAATTTGAGTTGAAGAACATCTTTAAAGGACATGACACTGTCCAGTCAATCAGAATAAAACATGTTGTAGAAATATTTTTCTTGATATAACCTGCAGTCTTTGTAAAAGGGAAGTCATAATTGCATAAAACTGTCCATTGGCCCTTTTGGCACAGAGAGAGAGAGCAAATGGAAATGAATGAAATAAAATACACCAATAACAACTGCAACACTCAGAGCTGAACACGAGAACCTGCCATGAAGGCAAAAAATCTCCCAAATTGTGAGAATCTTTAGGAATACAACACACACAATCTAATTTTGTCATTCATTCGGGAGAAAGACATTTCTTCTTGGAAGCATATTCATCTTCCAGTATATGATGAGTCTCCCTTTCACACTTACTGACAAGACAGGACAAAGAATGCCACAATGACACATTTTCTTTAATTAAAACACGCTAACCCTAACCCTAGAACATTATTTGGATAACTACTAAGTTACTTCCGCCTCCGTTAAAACAAGATAAAAGTTAAAATTACATTTTTTATATACACTAAATGTCTCATATTCATCATATGAACTTCTGATACCTCTTTACGACCAACACAATCAAATAAACCTGAAAAACCTGTATTGAGGTTTGTGGGAATTGTATGGGAATTTCCTGCTTGCAGAAAGCATATTTTTTGTTGGCATTTTATTGTAAATGTATTTTTCCATTAATCTAGAATAGGTAATAAGCCAAAGTGCAGGAAAAAAAAAAAACAATGTAAAAATAGTGCACCACAGTTTGAGGGACGTTTCACAACAGAGTGCACAAAGAGAAGCCCTGGTCCGCTAACTACTGTATGAGCTATTCATCGAAGCCTCTTTATGTCATCATTATCTGGATTTTCTTCAGTGTGAACTTTGTTCCCAGGAAGAACAGGGGAGGAGTGGCCAAATGTCTCAAACAGGTTTATGTCTGCCCGTGAGCCGGTTTTCGAGCTGGACTATTTGCATGTCAAAACTGGAATCCACACCCTCCATCTGCAGACTGCTTATCATGTTGAGACACCTCCTTGTCTTTGTCTTGTCCAGCTGGCTCACAGGGACTGCTCCAAATACTGAACATACTGTAAGCAAAGAGAACATAAATGGAAGTGGGATATTTTAGGAGCAGTCAAGAGGATTTCCACAGAGGTCACTGTCTAAATGTAAGTCACTGCTGCTGAGAATGAAATAATGATGTTTTTGTCCATTTGAAGTCTCAAGGAAGTGTTAAAAGAAAAAAGAAAAGAAGAAAAAAAGCAACAGTTCTGTAAAGGCAGAAAAGGCCTCATTTATAATCTAATACCCAGAACAGTAGGAGGTTTGAGATAAAGCGTAAGAACAAAAGTGCTGTTTGTTCATGATTTTGATATGGTGAAAAGGTTATGAATAAATATGCTGCTACGGTTGCTGCTTTAACAGTGTAAAAGATCTGTTTATTTAGAGCGCAAAAGCTCCTTGACATTTACAACTCGAAAGTTCAAAATATGAATAATAGTACATTTGTTTGAGTTGTAAATAATACTGCCACAACGTATGCAGATTTCTTTATTTTTTGATTAAACATGTCTTCTACCAAGGTTTTCCGCATCTTTTATATCCACAGTGTTAATGTTTAAAGAAATGTAAATACTGATACAGTTATCCTACAGTAAAACAATGAACACACAGTTTTTTTGAATATGAAGAAAACATGAACAAATCAACCAACTGCTGACCAACAGGCCCAAAATAACAATAAGTTATTGAGTTATTGAGTTATTGAGCTGCAAAATGTATTACATTTGCAACTATCAGAGAACTGGACACATACAGTTTATTTAGAGCTAATTTAAAGAAATGGTTGATTAATACTCAGCTCTGTCAGCACTAAAACTTAATTGCACCTTTCTGTACTTCTGTACTTCTGTACTTTCTGTACTTTCTGTACCTTTCTGTACTTTTTCTGTATTCTTATATCTGTCCAGGGACTAAAGATGAAAAATAGCCTCTTGGCTAACTCTGGCACATTTGCAGCAATGTTTTATTGATGTGCATTGTCCCTGTCAAATAAACCAATAAATAAATACATTTAAAAAAAAATTAGTAGCATGTTCATCAAACACATTCACATACAAGCAGGGGACTGTTTGGCAACAGATCATTTATGACCCTGTTGTCAAGCAACTTATCTTATGTGAATAGTCCGTGCTGATCAGGAACTGCTAGTTAGTCATTAATCAGCAGTCGCTTCTATTTTCCTGGGCTAAGAGCGTCACTTTGTCTGCAGATAACCTGCTTGTCTTAAAAACATCAAGTAACATTGATGACACGCATGTAGGCGTAGTAACCTCATGAGTTATATTCCATCTTGAATGTCTTTGTTTACATTTGGACTTTTTTCTGACAAAACGAGTGTGTCTGTTTTAAAAATCTGATTTTGATACCGAGATGGTTCAGTGCAAAGAACTTGAGGTTAATTCTCCTCAAGACATTTGATAATACCTCAAGAAAAGATTCATGAAGGCCTTAGCATTTTATTAATTGTATTACTTGTCAGAAAACAGGGGTGAGTTTTAAAGTGTTTCTTAGTGAACTTATCAAGAGTCATTATTTTCCACTTGTTTTGATGTTTGTCCTCTGATCCTCTTTCATAATATCATTGATCTCCATTATCTTTCACAGGTTCCTGGTGCGATGGACCCTCCAGAGTTTTCCCTTTTGTCATCACTGAGGGGGGAGTTTAAACCGGAGGATTACATCCAGCCTCATTACAAGGAGTCATATCGCCTCGCCATCGATCAGCTGGTGCAAGACGGCAGAGACAGTTATCAAGAGTTCCTCAAGGGAGAGCGAATTGGAAACTTCCTCTCAGAAGATGAGCTTCAATTCATCACCGCAAATGCAAAAAAACTGTCACCTCAAAAGCACACAGAAGAAGCTGATGGCTCACCAGACAGCCAGTCATCCTCTGGGACGTACTGGCCCCTCCACTCAGATCATGAAGCCCCAAATTTGGACATGGGGTGGCCGGAGGTCTTTCACCAACAACTCCAGACTAATGTAGATCTGCTCTTCCATCCGCCCAGATTAAACAACCCCACCATAAAAGAAGTCATCCGGAAGCATATTCAGGATGCGAGAAAGGTAACAAAGCCACCTGTAGCAGTATGCTACTGTAAAACAGAGACTAGACACCAATACTCTTATCAGCTCATGCTGACAAATCTTAGTCTCAACACTCTTCCAGTATGTTGCAAGCACCTGTATCGCCTAGAGCCAGTTACATAGAAATCTGCTGCAGTTTTAAGAGGCAAGGAGTGTCTCCTGGAGTGCTTTGAGACAAAATCTGGTTCTGCGACTGAGTGTATGAGGGGATAAAAAGTGTGAGAGATCATAAAGCCAAGTCCTTTACACATTTCCAGCATCAGTTGGTTGTCTTACTGAGTTCGGATGAATCATACACAAATCCTATTGAGCAAATTTGTGCTTTGTAGAAACTGTATATCCTGAAACTATGCATCTTCTGCTTCTCTGGCTTTTCTGTGAACTCCATCAACAATGAAAGTTGTTCGTCTACATCTGATAAGGAGATAGTGAAACACTCCGCTTGGTTCCACGTGGTAATGCACTTTCAAAATAAGGTTGACACAGGTTGACACACCCATTAAAACAGAAAATCTGAAAGATTAAGTGATACTCAATATGTGTTGGATATTGCGAATATGATTGAGCATTATTATCACTCATCATGGTTTAGGTGAGGGACAGACATGAAACCCTGTACAGTTAGTGTGAGATTCTCAGTATAGTCCTACATGAGCTCTTTACACGTTGATGTGTAAAAACATCCAGTATTTTCACATGAAGAACTCATTATGAGGACATTTTATTGACACTGAAGGACTTTAACTTTGTCATCAATACCCCAAAGATGTTCCTTGAATTACTGAAAAGGATGGATTTTTTTTTCCATCTTCGTTATCTTGTCCTTGGTATTGATCGCAGTAGAAATGATGGTTGTCTCTATTGAGTGTTTGTCCTTTGTCCTGTTCAGTTACCTGTTTAGCCTGTCAGATTGACATTTGTTTGTGTTGTCCGCAGACGTTACAGGCACAAATGGGTGGAGTAAACACAAACTAACTCTGGTCTTCGTCCTGACAGGTCATCGCCATCGTGATGGATGTGTTCACTGATGTAGATATATTCAAAGAAACTGTGGAGGCTTCAATACGAGGGGTCCCAGTCTATATACTTTTGGATGATTTCCATTTGCAAAGTTTCCTTGAAATGGCTGAAAATCAGGACGTAAAACTTCAGCAACTCAGGGTAAGTTCATCTGATTGTCTTCAGTTGTTGTTTTTTTATTTTTTTTATGCAAATTGATGTTGTTTATTCTTTTTCAAGTTAAATATTTCAAAGGTGACAGCAACTAACCCAGAAAAAATTCAGATACAGTTGTGTACAAAAATAAGTACGCCTTTTCTTTTAATCCTATTAATCCTGTAAAAACACAAGAAAATTGTCTGATCATAAAGGTCCTTAGTATCAGAAAAATACAACCTCAGATATTTTTAAAACAAATGTTATTTCTTTAGCAAAAATGAACCCCAAAAGAATTTAGGAAATGCTAAGTACCTCTAATAGCTTACTTGAATTTAAAAGGCATCAACCTTTGATGCAGTGTAGGGCTGGGCGATATGGACCAAAAGTCATATCTCGATATTTTCTAGCTGAATGGCGATACTCGATATATATCTCGATATTTTTTCTGTGCCATAATTGGGGTTTCCCCCAAAGCATTATAGCATAGCATCTCTGTTAGCTTCATTTTTTTTCTGAGGCAAACCCTTAAAAAAACAGTCAGTTTTAATACAAAGCCACATGCCAAATGTCACACAGGTTCCTTTATTAACAGAGGTCTGCACAATATCAAAATGTATAAAACAAATGAAATAAAAATAAACTGCCTGCATATATAGAATAAAAATGCTTCTTGAATAAAATAAAACAAATATCCCTTTCCTGCATAACAATTAAATTAAAATACACTGTGCAATTAATACAATGTAGACAGTAACAGGCAGACTTTTCCACTGAGGTTGACAGTTGTGCAAATAACAAAACATTTGTGCAAATCTCAAATAAAACATTCAAGTCAATTTGTCACAAAATAAGCTATGTCAAAATAAAAAAAAAAAAAAAAAAAAAAAAAAAAAAAAATTAAATCGATATAAACGATATTGTCTCGTACCATATCGCGTTTGAAAATATATCGATATATATTAAAATCTCGATATATCGCCCAGCCCTAATGCAGTGATCTTCATTAGGTTTGGAGACCCTTTGTAAAGACAGGCATTTTGACAATTTGCAGATCAAAAGTTCAGGTTCATTAAAACAATGCTAAAAAGGAAAGACATAAGTACCTACCCATAAGTAACCTTTTAATCTTCAGCCTAGTTTCAATGCCCATCTGTTTCTCTGCAGTACGGGACCCTGTAGTAGAAGAGATTAAACATTTTACAGTGGGAAAGATGATTAACTAAATTAAGTGCAAAACATTCAAGACAATTTTCCCAGGAGAGGAAATCCAAACAAGTTCATTCCAAGGTCAGACCATGCTAAGATGGGGGCCTGGTGACAAGAGCTGCATCTCAGACCCTACAGGACTCACTAAGCTTGTTAAATGTGACAGTCCATGACAGAACAATTAGAAGACTGGAAGTGTGGTTTATTTGGAAGTATTGCCTAGAGAAAGTCTCTTCTGCCCAAAAAGAACATGGAAGCATTATTGAGATTTGCAAAGGTGCATTTGCACCAACCAACAGATGCAAAAATGCCCAAAGGAAAGATGAGAGCAAAGTGAAGCTGTATGGTCTTAATGCCGAACCCCAAAATCGAACATCATTTCAATAAAAATCCCCCAGACCATTTTCTTAGACACAGCAGTGCAGGAAGAACATTCTTTTTGTTTTTTGTTTTTTTTTTTGTTGTGGTTTTGCAGCCACAGGACCTGGGGACCTTGCAGTGAATTATTCTGTAAAACAAAATATTCTGGAGGCAAATGTGAAGGCATGTGTCAGGCAGCCAAAGCTTAGTCAAAAACTGGGCTATGCAACATGTCAAAGCACACTGAAGCACACAAATACATCTACAGTAGAAGTTTTTGAAATGAACGAGTCAAAGTCAAATCCAGAACCCAAATACAGTGGTGAGACTTCAAGAAAGCTATATACAGTAAAACTGAATGCCAAAAAACCTGAAAGGGGTGAAGTAATCTACAGAATAATGGGACAAAACTCCCCCACAATTATGTGAAACGCCTATAAAGTCATAAAAGAAACAAATATGATGAAGGTAAACCTAGAATCTACTCAATCATGGGGCTACTTAATATTGCCAAATGACTTTTTCTTATGGATTCATTTTTGGTAAATAAAAAAAGACACAAGGAAAAACAAAATATGCTTACATTTTATTTCCCTGATTACAAGAACCCCTATAATCACAAGATTTGTATGTATTCACAAACAAACAACATAATTTAAAGAATGAGTGTTTTAATGTTTTACAACCAAAATTACATATAATTCCTCTTTTCACAAATACATGAATTTTTTGTTACATACACATTAAACAAATACACTCTGTCTTGTATGTCATCACTCTAACGGAGTGCAGCAATTATTTAAGGACCGGTTTCTTCTCATGTGTGGGTGGAGTCCAAATGTTTGGCAAGGGATCTAAAAAATGCCAAACACACCCTGTAACTTTCATCTAACTTTCATCAACATGCCAATGCTTTGCAAATCGTTGGCATGAATTTTCTACATGGCACGTTTTTTTTTTTTTTTTTTTTCACAGATGTCTTTTTGATTTTTTTGACTGGTGATTGATTAACAGAAATATTACACTGACATGTTCCTTTCAATTCTCTGCCAACAGAATGTGAGAGTGCGCACAGTGAAAGGTCAGGATTACCTCTGTCGCTCAGGAGCAAAATTTCATGGAGCCTTGGAGCAGAGGTTTCTTTTAGTCGACTGCCACACAGCTGTTTATGGCTCTTACAGGTAAATAAAGGCAGCGTACAAAGAGCTGTAACAGACAACACTGAGCGGTACACTTTGAAGAAAACACTGCATTTTTAGTTCTTGACACAATTTTCAAGCTCAAAGTAACATTCTTGAAATTACTTTTCATTCTTTGCTTTTCGTCTTTAGTTTCTTGATCTTAAAATGGAAAGAAAGATAAAAGTAACCCAACATATAAATCTGAATGTTAATAAAATGAAAGTTATCACAGCTTGTGTTCTCTATATTCACATGAGTACACATTTCTGTTTTATAATGTGTTGACAGTTTCACCTGGTCTTTTGAGAAGATCCATCTGAGCATGGTTCAGGTCATCACGGGGCACCTTGTGAAGTCCTACGACGAGGAGTTTCGGACACTCTACGCCCGCTCGACTGTACCGGATGAGCTGAATCCCCCTGAGGGTTTGTTTCAAGGCAATAGTCTTCAAGGGCAGCAGATTTTGCCAAAATCCCATTCTGCTCCAAAATTTGGCCGCACAGACCAGTTGAGGCAGTCTTTGGACACAGTCTATCGGAGAGCCTGTGAGAGGAAAACTGGCATGAGAGATCTAGAAAATAGGCTCCTTGAAGGGGAAAACAATAAGCTTCAACCATTGGTCATGAATGACATCACTGTTCGGGGTCAGATATCCAGATTTCAGCAGTTTGAAACTGCAGATGCAATGAGCTACTTGAAAAGGCACAGCTATGCAGGGGAGAGACAAGAAGGACAAATCCCACAGAACATCCAGCCCAGAGCGAGCAACTGGAATATCTCTAGAGACACAGGAAGTGGACAAATAAATTATGGTACGGATAATTACTTGCATGTACCACAGATATACAGAGGTCAAAACATGCGCCAGACTTACAATGGCAATGATAAGCAGGTCCTCTCCATGCAGCAGAACATGACGACATTGGAGAATACATCCTCGTCGTTTATGCGCACATTGAGAATAGAATCGTACCTTAAAGACCCAGATCCTCCATTTGACTCTTGTGACTATTCAGAGCAATTTGAAGCCCTGGACAAAGGTAGCTCCTTTATGCAAGGACGGATTAGGACCTCTCTTGCTCTCAGGTCCACCATACCGGGGCAAATGGAGCCACACAACCACATAGACAACACCTCGGGAGCACCCAACACTCACTACTCATCGATGCAGTGGAATCCTACAGTAGCAGTCGAGAACAGCATGAACACTACTGACTTCATGATGAAGAAGCAAAGTCTGATTATGGATGACTTGAAAGATAACACAGGCTACAATCCAGGTAAAAACTCTTACCACTCGACATATGCCAGTTTAGGAAGATCTAAACGTGGACAGATAATCCCAAACCCTGACATCCTGATGGATACTTGGCAAAAAAGGCACAGTGTGGCAGATCCACGATCAAACACTGAAGACACCAATGAATCCTCGGGGCACATGTATAGAGCTTTTCAAAGGCCCATCGTAAATATAAACACAACAGGTATCCCAGCACAGAATGGGGCATATGGCAAAAATCTCAATGATCAGAGATCTGTCTCACATTACGATGTCAAGAGTATCACAGACACAAAGGGCCCCAGTACTCCCAGTTGGCAGCAGCCCCCGTGCAGGACGGTGTCTGCTGCAGTCCTGGACTTGGAGAGCAAGGATGTAGCTGATAAATCTAACAGCATGGATTCTCAGCATTTTCTAAAGAAGAGTTCAAACAAAATCAAATCTTTGCTCAACATACCAGAGAAGAAAGATGACTCAATTGGAAGCATGAAAACCCCAAGTGTCAGTTCTGCTGGGAGCTCGGACACCATAACAGCTGAGGATGACAATAAAAGAGATAACGTGGAACAAAAACGTCAGCAAACCGGAACCAATTTTGTCAGGTCCTCCTCAGAACGTCAGAGAAGCACTGCAGAGCACGACCGTCTAAGATCTTCAAAACCACGATTCACAACTGAGGAACTCCACCGACTTCCACCGCAAAGGTCTCTCCACAAAGCTTCCTCAGAGAAGAAGCCTTCCAATCTGGACAAAGGCTCGAGACCTGGAGCAGAGAGCCGCCTGTACAGCAGATATGAGCCTTTCTGCTCATTAGAAAGAAAGCAACCTCTACCCACAGACTCGGGACACACACAATCTCAAGACAAAACCAGAAGCCTCTCTAAAGGGGAGGCAACTGTTGAAAACAACCTCAGCCGGGGGAACACACGAGGGCACCATGAGAACAAGCTGGAGAAGTTTTTTCAGAGAGTTGGAAATTTTATACACAAGAACAAGTAGTAATTGCTGCTTCAGCGGGACACATAATGTACACTGGTCACTTATTACGTATGCACACTTGGCTGGTTTCAGTGTGGAACCAGTCAATTCTGGTAACAATGATATTTTCTGTATTTAGTTTGTCAAGAAGGTTTACACTACTTATATTGCACTGAGAAGAATGGGAAGGAGAGAGGTGGTTTTGTACAGATGTAGACTAGAGAGCCTCCTTTGTCCTTAACTGGTGTTAACTTCTACTGTATATTCACATGCCGTCAAAAATGTTTGTAGTAGTTTGTAGTTAGTAATTTGTTTCAAAAAGCCACAAATGAAGTTTGGTGTCAAAACTATGGGTGTGAAGGACTTATACAAAAGGGCTGTTACCAAACAATTATCCTGTCAACCCTGATGGCTACTGTACTTTAGGTGATGTAATCTGACCTTCACACCAAATGTCAAACACACCTCAACACATTCTTGTCATTTATGTTTCAGACAGTTTTATTACATGTGCCTGCTGGATTAGTGTTGCAACATCTATGCTGTTCTTTCCTTAAGAAAAAAAGAAAAATAAAGGAATTGCATACTTTTTCACGAAACATCAGAAGAAATAAATAACTAAGTAGATACATTTTTGAGGCGTTCCTCTGCAGATGTCTCCTCTGCAACCACTCAGGGATGGATTTCAGCTCAACATGGGATCCAGACTTTATTCAAGGTGCACGCACCCCTGTCCTTGGACAAATTGTTCCTTCAACATGGCATATTTAATGACTGTATGTGTTGTGCTCAGAGGGATTTTTAGCTTTTTATTTTGAATGATTGTACCAAAGAGAGTACCAAGCAGCTGGAAAGAGCTGAGTGTGAACATAAATTGCTGTACAGTATAGTTAATAAGGAATGCATTTAAAAGTGGGAGTTGCAGCTATGGTTGAACCGTAAAGCCAGTGTGCAGGTCCTTTCATACTGCACTCTATTGAAGACTGTGTTCACACTGCCAGCCCAAATCTTTTGTATAAATCAGGATCCACTGGTTCTGATGGATAGTTTACATTATATTAGGCCCTGTCTGTGTGCTATTGCTAACATTTCCAAATCCACATGGTTGCTAGGGTAACAAACATGTAACATGGACATACATAAATCCAAATAAAAAGAGGTGAACTGGCTGTGCTTCTGTTGTTAATGGATATATCATTTGTCTTTGTTGTAGTTGGACTCTTCTGTTTCTGTTTATTCAGGTTCAGCCATCAAAACCAATCTGTAAGCGTTCTGCGTTCACTCTTTCATCCCTACACTGGATCTGTCTGAACTTGTCAAATGCATCCAAAACCCTTTCTGCAAAGACTTTCCAGCATTGACACATTCAATATTGTTGTGTGCGTGTGTTTATATTGCAGTTTTATTGAGATCTTCACAATTAGATCTTTGCTTTGACACATTCAGCCTGTTTTACGTGTTGTTCCAATTTATAAAATTATGTTTTTTTTGTTTGTGCTTCCATTAGATAATTTTTACGTCAAGATTGGGAAATTCACTGATTTACAGTGACCTTATTTTACATTTAGATTTGGTAATGTAAAAATATATAACAATCTAATGAGACAAGTGAGAAATAATACTCTACTTCAGTGCATTAAGTAAAATTTTCCAATGCCTTGAGTGTAACATTTATTTAACTCTAAATTACAAAATAAAACTAGAAAAGGTGCAGAAAAGCAAAATGACAAGAAATTCAGTTTATTATTCAGTAAAAGGTAAATGCAGAAGTGGAAAGTCTTTGTTCTGACAGCATTTGATAACTTGTTCCACCACCCTTAAAATGAGACAGTCTGGACTGAGACTTGTAGCTTGTCTGTAATTTTGCATGAATGTCATCATGTTCCAAATAACACTGAAAAGAAAATCAATATTTTTCATCAAGATTAACTCGTCAATGTCTCTATTTCACATTCCAGATTATTTTGCTTCATTGCAGCCAAGAAACCTTTTAAAAAAAGAAAACATGCATTTTCTTACATGAAAAGGTCATGCACATCATCAAACTCCATCCTGCTGAAAGACTTTTGATAGAGCAGGTCTAATGTGTGTTCACTAGTATTAGAAGTAAAGATACTGCGGCATCCGTGTAGGAAGAGGCATCCACTAAAATAAGTGATAAACAGAGTACGCATTTTCAGCAACAAGTCAGTTCAAGGTGCCTTAGATAATAAAAACACAAAAAGTAAAGAGGAAAAAAAAAAAATATTACAATACAGGGGCACGATGAAGAAAAGCTAGACTTAAGCTCGAGCAACAGTGTAGTACTTAATAGTTCACTTTTTTTTAAGGCAGACAAACATTAGCAACAGCACTGTTACATGATGTTATTAAACATCCTCATCTTCCTCCTCTTCTACCTCTTCTCTACAGGTGCTCTAGCTATCTTGAGTAATCTGTGAGTCATCTGAAGACAACAAAAGTGCATCCTCAACTGTTGCTGATATATAACTGGGTTTCATTGCCTGAGATATGAATGGACATGGTCTGATTGTGCTGCGGTGCAAAAGGAGGAAAAGGAATGAAAAGCATCCCTGCTGCCCTCTGACCGCAATATTCTTTGAAATAATTATTAAGCAGCTCTGTCTGCAAAGGAAATTAGATTGAATTGGAAAATAATAGAAGGTCATTCATTTTTTCACGTCACCAAATAGACTATACAAAGATTAATGGTGTGGTGTGGATTTATTTTGAATCAAAGTGGGAGGAATAATCACTTTGAAATAACAGTCTGTATTGTCACACAACATAATCATAAATAGCCTTGCTACCAGAAACAACTTTGACCAGTAAACAACACATTTTCGTTGTGTCCAGGTTTCACTGGAAAATGTTTTGGATAAATTAAGTTCTCAAAAGCCCTTGAATCCGATGTGACTGAGTTTCTTAAAACTCAGTCGTGTTGTGTGTTGTGTGTGATATTTCAAACACAACATATCTGTCAACCTTTCCCATAACGTACTTTCTCTGCAGCATCGAGTAGCACTACTAAAAGGATCATTCAAGTTTTTTTTTTTTCAATAAAATAGTCTTTGGCTACTTAAAGTTTGAGCTGAGCTTATTAAAAAGCAGCTCTTTCAATTATTTATTGTTCGGTTGCCTATCTCCAAAGGTTTATCCTCCCTTTCTGCCCTCTTAGCGTTTTACAAGTTCTCATTGTTACAGAAAAGAACTGGCTGAAACCTGAAGTGTTACAAACGGTATGACTTCCTGAAAATGCCAAGTTTTGACAAAAGATTTGCGGCACCCAACATGTCGGTCCTAATTGGTCCTGCAGAGACTTTCAAGAATATCCTGAGCTTCCACTTTGAGAAGACACTAATGAGTAATCGCTGCGAGTGGCTGTGCAATAGCCTGTTATAATGCTATAATAGGCTTGGCTGTAAAATCGGCTGTCCAAAGCTTTTAAAGTAATTTTGTTTAATGTGTTGTGCATATGTTTGAACTTGCTCAAAGCTTTGCTCATGATCCTGAATTGAATTGTGGTCTGTTTAATCCGTCTTAGATCACACGGCATTACTGGCAAATTCAGAGTCTGGTTATGTTAGACACCGATATACTGATATGAATGATAGAGGCAGGCCAGCACATGTGAAATGGGGATGTGAAACTGTAAAAATTACGCAACTGGAATTAAATTTAGAAGAAAAAGAAAAGGAAAAAAAAACCCTGCTGGATTCAGTCTATCAAGGATAATTCTGTTCAGACAGGTCTTGCAGTTGTGCTAGACACCTAGGTTTTGTAACTAACACGTATTTATACATTACTACCGCCTTCTCCCTCAAAAAAATTCAGTTGTATAATCTCAAAGTTCATGGCATGTTCACACACGAGATTAAGGTACTTGAGAGAGATAATGAGATTTCAAAAGAACAAAGGTTCCGGCGGTTGACACTGAAGAAGAGAAAGTAAACCTGATCAGAAATCTGGAGCTCAGCTCCAAGTTATATTATGTGGGAGCTATCAAAATAGTTACAAGAACAATTTTTTAATCTTTCGTCCTACAAATCCATTGGCTCAAAGTATTGTTCACTTAAAGGAGCTTGAGGCTCCTTTTAAGAAATGAGACTCTCTAGCGCCACCCTTCACCACGACGGCCGTCGGGGTACTGCAGCCAACAGTGAAGCCGGCACGGGAGAACGGGGAGAACGCGCATGCAGCGTCATGTGACGTCACATCCACAGCCCAGCGCGGGAAATTTGGGCCCGAATTGCAGCACATTTTGCAGCACACAGCCTGTTCAAGGCAAAGGAGAGATACACTAGAGGAATCATTCTTTTGGGTGTGGAACACTTCATCTGACATTATTACTAGAAAACTTAAAGCAGCACAACGTAACTTTCAGCTTTTCTGAGTTTGGCGGCATCTTGTGGACAAAATCGGTAGTGCTTTACCAGAAAGAACACTACGTTTCCCATAAGCACCAGCGCGTACTGCCGGAAAACTCCTGTCCCGTCGCTGCATTTGTTTTGATGAGAGAAGACATGACGCTTTTCTGTTTCACCAAGTGAACAGAAGGAACGCAAAAAAAGACGTTAAACTGCTGGAAAGGAACTGGAATTTACCGGGATACCTTAAACAAGGAAGCCAGGGAGCAGTATATGGAGAAAATAATGATTATTAACGGTCTGGATCCATATGAAATCCCTAAGAGATCCCTGAATCCCTGAAGAGCCATGTGTTTCAATAAATTTGTATAATAGTACAACATACAGTACATGTTTTGTATCCCTCTTACTTCTCTTTTCTTTTTTTTGACTGCTATATTATGTTGAAGAGGCGTGAGCAATATTTTTGTTTTCCTCGTGAGATTATTTTTTTCCTCTGCAGCTACAAATAGAGTTAATATTTTTTCCTCAACAAACTAGTTTTATCTGAAGATTGGGGTTAATTGCTCCGCAGAGAGCTGGCCAGCAACTGCGTTTAGCTGGCGAAGTGGGGAATAAAACCCGTGTTTTGATCCGACGCCCGTCTGTGTGAGTGTTTGTGGTTTAAGGCTGTTTATGGTTCTGCGTTAAATCGACGCAGAGCCTACGGCGTAGGGTACGCGGCGACACGCACCGTACGTTGCGCGTCTCCACGTACCCTACGCCGTGGGTCTGCGTCGATTTAACGCAGAACCATAAATCATGCTTTACTGTGTGTTTGGTCGTTACAGCCGCGATCCAAAGCGAGCCAACGGCTCTTTCACTCTTTTACTTTGTTATATCAGATACTTGGCCTGCGTGGTTCTGCCTCCGAGCAGGAAACCGTTGAAAAGTTAAACCATTAGGGTCTTTTCCCCATGTCTGTTGTGTGGAGCTGCTGCAGCCACAACGCAGCAACAGCTTCTGCGGAGCTCTGAGCTCCAAGCCCCGCCCATTTTCGTCTCGACTGCGAATTGGGAAGGAGGGGGAAGTGACGTATGCCGTAAAGCAGTCGAAGTCGTAACGATTTGTAGTTTTTTAGTGTGGCAGGGTTCCTACCATGCTCCTCAAAGTTACATAGTGCCAGTGAAGGTGATACAGACTCCCTCAGACCATGACAAAGGTGTCATTAAACCTGTTGGAAGTTGATGTACCATCACAATGACTCTGGAAACATGATATTAAGGTGGAAAAGTTACGTAGTGTCGCTTTAAAACGTATACGAATTTTTTTCATAAATCCTGCCCCAATCCAGCCTCAAGCTCCTTTAAGACGCTTTAGATGTAAAGGATGGAATATGAGGAAATGAAAAGAAAAATCTCAAAGGGCATTAGGTGTGTAAGATGGGCCTTTGGGGATAACATTTCAATAATTGGTTGTGTCAAACTAAGATTTGAAGTTAGATTATTCTAATTTAAATGCTGCTCATTGGTATCTCTAAAACGGGGCTTCGTGCGAGCGAGTAGGCAATCAACTCATCTTTTGCTCTCACTCACTGTCAGAATATGACTATGAATAACGAATGAGACCTTCGGCAAAATTAAGTTAAGAACTGGATGACAACAGTTTCTAGGGTTTGAGCAAAATAATGAGCAACAGCAGACACAAAATCCCTCGAAAGCACACACAGACCTTTATGAGCCGAGTTTTAGGAATGCTTAGACATTTCACAGTAGATAAATACAGAAAATGAACAATATGTGTCAATAAAAATGCTTTGCGTCTTCATATTGCTTCTACCTAGAATTGTGTTTTTTACAATATAGTTTAAGAAGTTTTCTTGTGACTGCTGGTTATATTGCAAATTCAATTCAGTAGGCTATTTTGAAACATAAAGAGTGGAAAATAACAGGTCACAGAATCATTCAATTCGTTATGTTTAACATCAGCAATTACAGAAAATCGATAGTAAATGGTCCATTATTTTCTATATAGTAGAGGCTTATTGTTGTTCTTATGTGTAAATATAAATATTAAAACAATATGAAAAGATACATTTTAACAGAAATTTGACTCATTATTTTCTGCAATGCAACTTTAATAAAAAAGGACACTGAACTGTTCTATTACATTTGTTGAGCAGAGACTTGACCCACAGTCTTCATGTGAGCTGTAACTATATTGTGCAACATTGTTTTTTTTTTTTTTTTTCCAGCAATAAGACATTTTGTATCCCTGGAAATAAAGGGCCAGGTTCTGCACTGTCGTACATAAAAAACATTGCAGAATACTTCAGCTGGTCTCCCAAAAAATATGATAAAGAGCTTAAGCTTAAACTCGGGGTTGCCGAGGCAGTTGAGAGGACTCATAACAGGGCACTGTTTTATTTCAAATATCAAATACATAATCTCTTTCCCTCTTGCCCTCTTGCCCTCTTGCCCTACCTCAAAAGGTGTTATAAACGTATAAACGTAACTGCCAGTTTCTGTCTGCATGATACTGTATTCTTTTATAAGCAGTTTAACAAGGGATTGGAGACCGCACAACTTCACTGCCTAAATGAAGAAGAAATCTCTTTTTGATTTCTTAAAATAATCCTGCTTAAAAAACGCCCCACCCCCTCCCAAAATTTAAAAAAAGAATCAGAATAATTTTTTGGCAGCACAGATCACACCTCTCACCAAAGAGAGCCAGTTGGCAAGCTTTGAACTTTAAAGGGATGAATCATGATTTTGAGGAATATATTTAGCTTTTCACAAATGAATGAGTTTTAAAAAGAAAAACAGCCGAAAGCATCCTTTTTAGTTGGCAGTTAGCTGTTGCATGATAAACTGTATAAAATAGCAAAACATTTTTATTTTTTATGAAATGTATTATCACTCGTGTGTGAGTGAAAGTACAAACATAGATGCACGTTTGTGAATGTCAAAACTTCCCCTTCTGTAATGGCCTCACTATGACTGAATACAACAATGCATAACTCCACGTTACAAACTGAACCTAAAGGATAAAAAGCAGAGTTACATAAACAGGCTGGCCTCCACTGGAATGGTGGTGCCGATATAACAAAGCTAGACATCTCGATTTAGAGTTCTTGTTTTTCATTCAGTATTTGTCGCTGGATATATCTACAGGTGTACTGATAAGATGAAGGAATTTTGGCCATTTGTGAGTTTCCAGTGTTGGAGGATGCCTTCAAAGCCATTTAGAAGGTGATACATTTTATCTCACGAGGGAGGCGGTTTGCTTTCAGTGAGGCCTCTGTCACAGGGGGAATGATTCCAAGGGCTAGCTCAAACACATGTGATTCACCATCAAAAGAGCCAACATCAGGCTTTGAATGGTCATTACAGGTCTTCACTGGGCACACAAAGAATGACAATGATTTATATTAAATGAATAAAGAGAGCACATGGGGATTTATCCCAGATCAGAAGTATATATAATACCACAGCGCACCTGTGTTCCGTCTTCAACCATGTTTATGATGAATTATAAGTAGGCCTAGAGTGACTATTCGTTCAGATAAGATAGGAGGCCTATTCTTGTGGATATCGTTGGAAAAACTCATCTTTTTTATCAAATATGGGCTACTTTTTCAGTTATACAAGTTGCAAATGACCTGTTGGCAGAGTATAAAATTAAAGGCAACGTTTGAGACATTCGCCTTCACTTTTATTTTGTTTTATTTTCTTTTGTTTAGGTTTTTTTGTTGCAGTGACTGAAAGCAGAAATACAGAGGACACTTATGTGTTCCCTTTGCAGCATTTATGATGCAAGAATTTATTCTACCACATACTTCTTCAAAATCTGAAGTAAAGTTCTGATGGTAAACCCAGCGCATTTTTATCACTCGGGCACGACATGCTCTTTGCACCTACGAATTCAAAATAATGCAAATTCCATGATGTAAACACTCTCCCTTGTGCAATAATCTGCATACAGTATATGCACTCTTGTGTGGAGGACACACACATGAGACATCTGCCTGTGCCAAAACATTTTAGAAACTGTTGATAAAATATATATATATATATATATATGAACCATTTTTTCACCTTTAAATATTATAAGGCAGTCAATAAAATACTTGACATTTCAAAATTTCAACTCTGGAAGGATACTGGAGAATATAAAAGGACCTCTATTAAATGTATAAATTTTTTTGTGTAAAAATCATAGAATGTAATTAACAAACATGGTCACTTGCCCTGTAAGGGGTTAATTGTTAAGTCGAAACTGTAAACATGTTATTATGACCTGCATACTTAGCCTTTCTACAAAAAATTTCAATGGCGCAGACAAAGTTCCTCAACCAAACGAAAATGATTGAGTCTTGTTTGTGTTGTGGCATGCTCCAGGGATCTCCGCTGTAATGTTCAAGGTTGCAGTTGGAAGTGGTCTTTTCTGCATCTATGCATTATGAAAAAGTCAAACATATTTAATTCTATTACAAATCTTTAGTCTCGTCTCATGGAAATGACACAATTCCATAAAACAATTAGTGCCAATAACTAATTGGAGAACGGTTTAGCTGGTTGTAGACAAAAAGTGGAAATGGTGCAAATAGTGACTAAGCAAGATCTCTGAGAAATCTTTAGTTTGTAACTTAAAACCCTGCTTTATAGTCGTTTTACATAAAGTACATAGACATAGTGTATGGTTGGAATATGGAGTACTGTGTTCACTTATGAAATACTTGCATGTGAGCTACAAAAAAAGGGGTTACTCTGACTAAAAATGTTTTGACATATCTAAAGTCCTTCTAATTAGCAATACCACTTCTGACCACATGGGGGCAGCATATCACAAGATAGTTCATGTGTAAGACACAATGAAGTGCACTATCAGTACCAACGCTCTAACTTTGGGGTTGAGACTCATGCAGCTTTAAAGCAGAAATAAACATATTAACGGCCTGTAAATATGTTTAAAAATAAAAAACCTTTGGTCTCATTTGTTTGATTTCACATCCATGACAACTCTAAGTTGGAGAAAATATATATTAAGCTATATAGTCTACAGTATTTATTTCTAACATGATCGATTCAGAGTCCACTCAGCCAATGGCTATCCATTATCACGTCCCCATCTGTAATCGTCATGCCACCGCACTTAGTGAAGCAATTTACAGTTTGTAATAACCCAGCATTGGATAACCACATCAGTTTTTGATTGCGCTATCATGTCAACATGTGATATGGAAAATCTCTCTGTAAAGCTCTGCTGGCAGCTCTGCCCTATGTAGGTGGGGATTGGCTGAAGCAGCTGATGGCCACTGCTAACTCTGATTGACATACATTACTGTGGGTATGTTCCCAACAGCAATGAACCACAAGACCTAATGCTTAGTCATTTGTTTTCTACAGTCTATGCTTCACACTCCAGAACAATATTATTAATGGCTCTTTTGTTGACTCCGTAGAGCTATATGCCTCCATGTGGTCAGAAGGGGCATTTCTACACAGGGTGCCTTTAAATGTTCGAACTGTTTCGTTTTCCATCTATGCTTGTGTAGGTGATAGTCAAAAATATTGCAAACATATTCCTGTCCTATGCTCTTGTCATAATTGAAACAATGTGTCTTGCAAACGTGTTTGACTGTAAACAGCAAACTTTGCTTCGTATCTCTTCAGAGTTGGTGTGAACCTCTCCTGCTGGCACTTCTTTATACAAGACGTACCTCTGAAAATGTGGTGTACAATTGTGAGAAACTGCTGCATTCAAGTAACCACTGAAATGCATTAGCAGCTGTCAACCCTTATCCCTTTTGGATCCTCTATAGGAACTAGAATATAATGGGTGAGTAAGTAGACAATCTGAACAAAGACTTGCTTTTAAAACAAGAAATGACATAAAGGTAAATAGGACACAGAATGAAATAAACCAGAATTTAAACAAAAACAACCACCATCATAATTGGTAGCATAGCTGATTAGGTACATCAGAATAAAAACAGTTGGAAATCACTGCTCTAACAGGCTTTCCACAGAGCACAGCACTGCAGCAATGGAGAGGAGAACTTTTGTCACTTTTGTATTGTAATTTACATTGACTTACTATCTGCGGCAGCTTGTTATTATTTATGTCTGAGGTTTATTTTTCATAATCTGATCCCACGTTTTTCCCAGGAACCACACTGTTATCAATAAACAATGATTTGGTCAGATTTGCTGCTTTAACACATCCAATTCATGAAGAGGTTATCGCACAAGCTACTGGAATAATCAGGAAAACAGAAAGAGTTGTTCATTATTTATTATACTCCTCTCTTCACAAGGCCGTTTACAATTAGAAGTGAATGCATCAAAGAAGTAAGGACATTTGTCTTAGAAAAAAAAACATTGAAAAAAACATTGAATGAAAGGTGCAATATCACTATACTTATTATATATAATTATATTATTACATATATATATATATATATATATATATATATATATATATATATATATATATATATATATATATATATATATATTATATATTAGGGGTGTAACGATACACTAATCTTACGATACGGTACGATACACGATATTGAGGTCACGATAACGATAACATTACGATTGTAATGCTTTATAACTGTTTAAGTTTTAAAGAGAAAGCCAGGCCAACCATTTTCCACAAACTAAACTAAAAGTAAATGTCAGGTTTGCATTATGCATCTTCAGTTTCATACAAGTAAAAATATTTTGCCACAAACTGAATAGTTTCTCTCATTTATTATTTGACTTTTTTCTTTTTTCGGATGCGCGTTACTAGTCAACACAATAGATTAATATTAATATTCCAATATCGCGATACACTTTTTCACCTCCACGACACGTATTGTGACGTTTTTGTATCACGATATATATATATATATATATATATATATATATATATATATATATATATATATATATATATATATATATATATATATATATATATATATATATATATATATATATTGCGAGAGTGTAGTGAGTATAGTGATATTGCACCTTTCATTCAATGTTCCTATGAGAAAGACACTGTCACAGCCATCCCCAGCAGTTAAACACTTGTCCTTGTGTTTCTCGTGTCCCTGTTAACCCTCGGCGTTCCTGCTGCTGTCTGAGCCCGCAGCGGTGACAGATGGAGCAGGTGTATGCAGCGCGTAAAGCCTGAATTATTGTTCCGCGTTAAATCGACGCAGAGCCTGCGCCGTAGGCTATGCCGTACCCCACGGCGTAGAGCTCTGCGTCGATTTGACGCGGAACCATAAATCAGCCTTAATGAGCGCACCGCGGCGCAGCAGCGTCCACGTCGGCAGCATCAGCTCGTCCACCAGCAGTGACTGCAGACACGCGTCTAAACGGCAGCAGTTCCGTTGCACCTCAAAGGATGTCCGGAGTCCCTGGGAATTCCGATTGTGATGACTGTTTATTATCTCCTGCCCAGATGGCCAACACCACCGAGCTGCACTCCACCATGGATGCTGACGACGAACTTCTGAGATACATCTGGAGAGAGTACTTACACCCCAAACAGTATGAGTGGGTTCTAATTGTGGCTTACATCATTGTGTTCTTCGTCTCACTCATCGGAAACTCGCTTGGTAAGTTTATCTTTTCTTTTTCTTTTTTTAAAAATGCATTCCCTTTGGCATTTATGGGTAGCAAATGTTGCAGAAATCCTTAAATGGACCCACATTATCACAACTTTTTGAGAGGATAAATTGTGTTTGCATTCCTTGGAGGAGCTAGAAGGAGAAAAAAATCGACTTTGATGAGAAATCTTATCCTAAAAAAGGTGATGGAGAGTCCAGGAGGACATGACAACAGAGCGCGCCTCTCCGCGCAGGAAAGTGCAGCTCAAAATGTGAAACAGTACTGGGAATTAAATAAGGAAGCAGGGATCTAATATCAATATCAGCCACAGGTAGATATTGTCTAAATAGCGTGATTGGGTATGAGATAATTGTCTATATCCATGAAGCGATGAATTCACTACAATTCTAAGTGTGACATTTGTTATGGCATGTGTACACAGCCAGTGTCCAGGGAATGTATGTGAACCTCTTGCAATTATGCGGCTTACTGCATTAATCTGCTATACAATGTGATCTATCATCATCTAACTCACCATCATAGACACATGCAATATGCTTGAACTGATAATACACATAATTATCATTATTGAACTATTTTTTTGTAGCACTGTAAATGATTAATGAGTGTGTTCCATATAGGATCCATATTCTTACCATTACATTTTAATGATACAATTGTGTACCTTTATCTGTATGTAATATTGTGTAGCATTTTGTTTCACAAAGCTGGGAAAAGAATATTTAACCCAAGTCCAATAGATTGTATAAGAAGAGGTGGACAAAGAGTGCCTTTGAAGACTCTTTTTCCTCGGATTGTGCAGCATTATTTTGCAACTGGGTAGAATAGGTCGGGATGTCAGCTGGAAGACACCGACATTATGTCAGTCACAGTTATCTATTCTAGCTTGGTTGACTTAGCTTACGGTAACCTATGATTGTAATTAATATGACTTTATATTCATTTTGATGAAATATGTCCAAAATAATGAACAAAACAAGAGCATGCCAGAGCTGACGGGGGACCAGCTGAGCTCTGGAACCTGCAGTGCCTTGACCTACTGAACGTTGGGGTTATACCTGTTGCAGCCCTGTGGCATCGCAGGATTATTGACTGTGTGTCTCTGCAGATTTCTGCTGGGAAGGGTCCTCAAATGATCCGCTGCCACCATGTGCTGATAGGTGGTGTAAGGTGCTGCAGAGATGCTGCAGAGATGCTGGGGAAAATTTGCAACAAGACCTCCTGCTGGCAATTCTTTTTCTGTGATAACATCAAAAATGACTGCTGTGTTTAGCTGGCGCATGACTGGCACAAGCTGCTGCTTGGCTGGGCTTTGTCCTCTCAACCTCCCAGGCCAATCCACATGGTGGACTAGTTAAATTAACACCTCAAAACATATTCTCTTTAAAGATGTAACAGAATATAGTCATTCACATTGTAGTCACAGGTCAGTAGCTGTGATTGGAAGTGAATACAGTGCTAAGTATTATGCAGCAAATGTGATGACAGCTATTGAATATGGCTGCTGTCAATCAAAAGACCACTCGCCTAATTATGTATAAATCTAGTGCTTTTTATAATTTTACCTGATTTGGTCAAGCAAAGAAAACATATTTTTTAGAGTTGATTGCTTTACTTCTTAAACCAGCCCCTAGCGGTCAGATGAGAAAACTGCAACATTCTTCTTCTTTTTTTTTTTCTTGTTTTAAATTTCTGCACTGGTTTGAGTGACAAATTATGATTGGTGCATCGCTATTGAAAGTCTAAGTCTAAAGTGGTTATTTATTAAAATTAGTCATAATATGCTCTAAACGTAACACTAATTACATTTATTAAGGTTATCTGGCTTTCTATATGTTGAAAAATACACAACCGTCATAGTGAAGGGACATTTCATTCAATTATTATGTGATTATATCATATACTTTAAATTTAGTCCAAGCACATATATCACCAGATACTTTAAAGTATGTTTTTTATCACACAGGTACTAACTGCTCTGTTGCATCTACAATAACTCAGGTTTTTCTTCTTTATGGAAGTTTATGGAGGCTCCACATCTTTTAGTTTTGCATCCTTGCTCAGCAGAAGTTAAAGTTTTCTCCACAACAAAGATGGTGTGGAAGACTTGGGCTCAATTTTTTTCTGCATCAAGAATCTAAACCTTTGTTGTCAGCTCCCCTGTAAGAGATAAAAGATGTGGTGGATTTAATGGAAGTTTAGTGATGTAAAACATATCTGGACTTTTAACAGACTCAAATCCTTTCATGTCCTGGCACGGCGGGCGATGTGAACTTAATATTTATGCATATTAAATAATATATGTCTGGGCTTTCTTCCCCAGAAAGTTATAGACACTAAAGTCTGGCTAAACATATGCCTTTACTCAAGGCATTTCCTGCTGAAATTCGTCCCACTCCATCTTGATTACAAACATCTTCAAGGATTTTCAAGTCAAAACAGTCTAAAAAATAAGAAGTTTCTAAGCAAAGTCCTTTGTCTCTTCTTATCCTTTTTAATTGATGAGTAGATTCTAAATCTTAGAAAACTAAATTATTGAATGCAGGAGTGAGTAATGTGGTCTGAAAATAAAATCTCTAAAAAACGTTTTACCACCTCACCTGATTTTTGATGATAAATCGATTAAGTTTCCAGAAATAAATGAAAAGCATAAAAACAAGGCCAGTAAAAAGGAAAAAAGCACAAGTATGAACAGTATTATGTCTGCGGCTGATTGTATTGAGCATGTGAGTGAATTCAAGCTGTAAGACTGTAAATAGACACTATATGTTTATTGGTTTGAAACACCACAGCAACTGACATGTCTATCCAGCAGATTGTCAACTCTGATACTAAAGAAAAATGATTTAAAGAGTGCTACACAATTTTCCCCATCTTTAAGCTGTTGGAATAAATTGGTCATGGGGTACTACCTTTTACTAAGGACTGCAGGGAAACTTGGACTGCATGCTTCTGTGTAATAATTTAGCTCAACCTTTGCTTGTCATAAGCAATATATAGCTTTACATTTACTTCCAAGTGACTGAAGACACCACAACTGTTTCGGGAACTTTTCTTGGGAACACATGCACCTATATTGTTGATTTCTCTGTGTTAGAGAAGTAGAAGAAGCTTGTGGAACGGATGACAGTGCCAGAACATAGTTATGCAGATTAAAGTGGGAATCAGATTTTATTTTTCATACTATAAGTTCTGTGTGTAACGTCAGTGCGAGCTGCAACAATGTGGCTGGTCTTCTTGGAAATATTCTTGTTCTTATTTGACGCATGTAGGTATGGGTTAAACGATTAAAAAAATTAAGTTGTTTGTAATCATGCCCAACATTCCTGAGCTCCAATCACCATAAAATCGGATTTTATTTAATCCATTGATACTGTATGTCTGAGCTACATATATAGGAAGTAAAGAAAAGGAATCTACAACCTACAGCCACAGCTGAATTTTTTTTTTTAATTACATATTGATTCAAGTGACAACAAGCTTTTTGCCTAGATTGAGGAGTTTTTTGCCACATGACAATGACATGAACGATATCAAATGCAGCCAAAAGTAAAGACGATTAAACGATTACAAAAAAGAACCCCCAAAACAAATCTGATCAAAAAAGGAAAAAAAAGACAAAAAAAAACTAGAAAAACAAAGTCTATTTGACTAGATTTGTCCAAAATCAACAGAACAAGTGCTGCACAAACGTGCAAGAGCAATTTGTATAGTATTTTTAAAGTAAACAGTAGTATACAGTAATGTATCCAATGAGTATAGCACATAAAAAATACAAAATAAAAATCACACAAGTGTAGAATACACCAGATATAATTCTAGCAGCACTCGGAGGCTTGGCAAGCTGAAGGTATTCAGCCTGCAGACTCAAAGGCAGGATGGTCCTCATAGTCTGCATTGTGAACCGTCGCAAAAATTGGCAGGATGGAAGAGAGCCACTCCAGATGTGCCTTCAGGTCCCAGCAGAAAGGTGGGGTGCAAGATCATGGCTGGAGGACAACCAATCAGAGGCAGGGAAACGCACAGCAACTCGCACCTTCCTGGCTCCATCATATGAACGACACAATCACCTACACACCTGGGGAAAAAGGATATGCAGGCTTACAGCTTATGATCTGTCGTGAATAAAATATGGGTTCATGAGATTTACATTACATCCTGTTTCTGTTTAAATTTAATAGTGTCCAGACTTCGGGTTATATATTTGTTAAGTCATTTTCTTCTTTGTGACTGAAGAGCAGCTTTGAATATGTGAGAGAGGAATGGAAGGCAGAAGACAGCTCAATGAAAACAATATTATTCAAAATATTTAAATTTCCCTAAAGCTTTAGAAGACTTTGCAGATATTTTCTGAAATGTTCCACTATACTATCCACAGTTCACTTCCACCTTCAGGCCACTGCATGTCCAACAGGCCCCTCGGGATGATGAAAGGATAGGTGGAAGATAGTATGGCCACGAACAAGCTGCGATTATTGCTGTTTGAACCATTTATCACACACTAGCTCCAGTCTGACCACGAAAAGTTTCATATCTCTAAAGGAAAATTAGCTGAAGTTTGGGATATCATTCTCAAGAAAAGGATAATATAAGTAATACAGATGTATCATTCACACCAAAAATAAATGAAATAAAATAAATAAGTAAATGTATAAATCTGTGTCTCTATTGATAAGATTTAGCATTTTTTTGTAGTTCGTAGTTTTTGTCAGTTATCCAGCAGGTTAACTTGTCTATTTTCCAGGAAAGTCGGCATTTATTTGTTTATAATACCAAGAGGACAGGCTATTTCAGCATATTTCATCTGGATAACCATTATTTTGCAAGTGGAGACGGTATCAACTTTCTCTGCCATCAATGCGAAGGCATAGAGAAAAATGTAGCAGTTAAAAGACAGAAACATTTACTGATCACATTTTAAAAGCCTAGCAAAAGAAGAGTGGGAAAAAAGAATATGTTAATAGATCCAATCTCTTATTTCACAGTTTCAAGCACTTTCAGCATCATCGTTGAGGGACATCTCTGTGTTTAGAGCATTTAAACAGATCTAGAAGTTGATGCCAACCAGTCTCGAAAAAGTTGATTGAGAAGCAAAGAATGACAACAACGTTCATAGAATACAAATTCTATGAACAATACAAATATCTTTCCCCCCTTTATTGTAACCTGAAACTGCATTTCATAAGAAATAGCCTCATTGTACTGTATATCTACCCTGTACAAAAAACTATGAGGGACATTATTCTGAATTAGCGTTCATAGACACGTATGAAAGCAAACTCTTTTACATACCATACTGAAAACCTCACATACTCGCATGTGAAATGCTCTTATACAACTGGAAATGTATCCACTCACATACAGTACACAACTGAAATGTACTCACATATAATACTGGAACGCTTTTACACATACTAGTGAAATCTGCTCTAACATACACTTGAAAATGTTTCCCTCATACACAGACTGGTGAAATGCTCTGACACGTAAAACGTACCTTCCACTTCATATCTGGAGGCTTTTCTTCTAATCTCAGACTCCCTCTTTGTAGTTGCCATGAAGTTTTTGAGAAATAATTGCATCATGCAATTCAGGGTCTATGTTGGAATTTTAATTGGCGAGTACCATTGTGGAAGAATTTACATTAAGATAGAAGATTAAGACTGAATAGATATGTAATTATATAAAAATGATATAAACATTTACTGATAAATATCTCACTTCATACTGTGAATACATTTTTGTATTTGTTTTTAAGTTTCTTTGAGTCGACTAGATTTGGAAAGATTTCTCTGGCAACATTTTAATTTATTTGTACAGCTTCCTAATGACACATTTACATATGAATCTTGTAAAATGTTTGGTGTAAAATACATCTCTTGCTGGTGAATACCTAGAGATTGTCTGAGATCAATTTTTGTTTTTTTTTGCATCCCCTGCTGGACATGTCCCAGCGGCAGTCTGGATCTAACCACATCATAATTTCCTTACCTGGATTGAATTAACAGAATTAAATTAATTAAAAGAAAGTCCCCAACTGTCTCTGAATATGAAAGGAAACAAACGCTGTAGTTCGAGGTGTGTTTTTAAGAGTCTCATATTATTTTATAGTCCACACTATGTAAAGAAGGTTCCGAGAAAAACACCATCTTTCAAGCTTACTTCAAACCATTACACTTGGGAATATTAATACAATAATATTATAATAGGTGAAAGAGATTAGTATGCACTAGGCTAAAGGATTAAGGTTACCACAAGTGTGCATGCAGCTTTAATCAACATAAAGAAAGGAGAAAAAAGATGAACGAATGAACATACTTTATAGGGTAAATGTGATAGTTCACCAGCGAAACATCAATTCACAACACGTCTACAAAATGTTTATTTAGCCTGCAACACTCGTCCGAGAACCCCTGTGTATAAAGAATACCGACTGATGCGTTTTGGCCGTTCGTGTACACGAAAACGAAGCTCAAAGTCACCAAAAACGATAATTTCTGAAAACTCCGGCCAAAGTGGAGATTTGCAAAAACTCAGTTTTCACGTTTGCTTGTAAACAGAGGAAAACATATATCAGAACGTCACATTATGTGACAGAAACGTCACCAGCGTCATGTGTGCGACCTGTGTTTACAATTTGTTTGGCCACTGTCAATATTTTCTTGTATTTTACCTGTTTTATATTCTAAAGTCACACTTAAAAGTAACTCCACTTCTCTGTCACTCCAAACGAAAGACTCTCATTCCGTCTTGGAAGTAACTGGAAGTCACACGTGTCATTTGTTGACGTTATTTCCCAGGATTCCGATTGTCTAGCACTACTTTATTCTTCTCGTTACACTGCCCCCTGCAGGTTTGGCTGCTCATAGCACCTTAACAGCGTATTTATGCGGGTTCGTGTAAATTAAGAGATTTTTCAAAACGTAGAGGGGGAAATATCCGTTTTTGTAAATACCCGGCTATGTGTAAACGTGTAAAAGTGTATTATGGGACCGTCGTCAATAATTGTTCCTGATCTTTGTAATTTGTAAAATTTCAATCGTTTGTCGCCAATAAACATGAGAGAGGTGAAGACGGCTGATAGATCTAGCTATGCGTTGGGTGGAGATCCATTTCAAAGGGGGAGTGAGCAGATTGTATGAGAGTATTCACATGAGCATAGGGTTGCCACCCGTCCCGTAAAATACGGAATTGTCCTTTATTTGAGAAAAAAATGTTGCGTCCCGTATTGAACTAATACGGGACGCGATTTGTACCGTATTTTCATTAACTTTTACACCATATTCTAGTTGAATTATTGAAATAAATTAACTTTTACACCAAATTCTAGTTGAATTATTGAAATAAATTTACTTTTACACCATATTCTGGTTGAATTATTGAAATAAATTAACCTTTTACACCATATTCTAGTTGAATTATTGAAATAAATTAACTTTTACACCATATTCTAGTTGAATTATTGAAATAAATTAACATTTACACCAAATTCTAGTTGAATTATTGAAATAAGTAACTTTTACACCATATTCTAGTTGAATTATTGAAATAAATTTACTTTTACACCATATTCTGGTTGAATTATTGAAATAAATTAACCTTTTACACCATATTCTAGTTGAATTATTGAAATAAATTAACCTTTACACCATATTCTAGTTGAATTATTGAAATACATTAACTTTTACACCATATTCTAGTTGAATTATTGAAATAAATTAACTTTTACACCATATTCTTCACCTGCAGGCTATATTATACATCTGGGCTGATGTGGACATACATAGAATAGGAGGATATTTCAGTTGCTAGTATGGCTGGCTGTCTGTACAGTCATGCAAGGTCAATGCTATTAAAGCACTTTAAACTTTAAATCAAAGCATTTTGTTTTTTCATATAAAATAAACACATTTTTATTCAGTTTAGAAGTTTAGGGGCTTTTTTTTGGCTCCTGCGCTGCTGAAATCAGGGCGTCCCTTATTTCTATTTCTGAAAGGTGGCAACCCTACATGAGCATCTCTCCTTCACTTAATAATATTAGGGCAGCGTGGGAGGAGGGACTGGGATAGGAAGTATCTGATGGCTCCTGGCAAAGTGTGATTAAAAGAATACACTCAAGTTAAATCTGTATCAGACATGGTTTACTTCAGTTTAAGTTGCTCCACAGGCTCCATTTGTCTAAGACTAGACTTGCCAGGATATATCCTGATGTGGACCCGACCTGCTCCAGATGCTGCCAGGCTATACCATATGTTTTGGGCATGCCCAAAGTTGGTACTGTTTTGGTCCTCAATTTTCTTATACTGTATCTGCGACAGGAAGATAACCCCTGCTCCTAAAATTGCATTATTTGGTGGTGTTATCCGGGGCAGACGAATGTCTTCGCCTTTTTATCCCTACTACACAAGAGTCCTTTTTTGTGTAACTGGAAATCAGTTGGGCCTCCCATGCACAGGTGCTGGGTTGGGGACGTTATGGCACATTTGAAACTGGAGAAGTTGAAACACTCAATTGAGAAATCGACCCAGTAGATTTTACAATATCTGGCAGCCATTTTTGAATTACTTTAACCCAGAATTTCCAGCTAGAAACACTGAAACTATTACCTCACTGACCCTAACCTCTGTAATATGTTAAAACGTGTATTCTTTACTGTGTATGTATGTTTGTGTTATTATTGTTGCTTCATTTCTATATACTGTATATGTTGTGACTGCTGTTTGCAGCCTTGTTCATTGTATTGTATGGGCTTACTGTATAAAAAGCCAATAAAAATATATGAACCATAATAGATCTAGCAAGTGGGGATACCTTTCATGCCAGGCATGCACTTCTTGGCATAACTCCTAGATGGGAAAAGTGACGCGAGGCGATTATCCAGCATATCCGTATTCGCAGTCGCCGGTAGGTTTGCAGCCCTGTAGTTGTATCATTTGAGAGAGTGCGAATAATCCCTGTTGAGTATTTCCAGTTGCACGTGTGAGAGTATTTGCAGTCGAAAGCATTGAGAGCATTTATAAATATAAAATCTAGTAAGAAACTTTGAAACAAAAAAATAGCAACATTACAGCAGTAACACATTCTTCCCATACACTGTGAATAAAAAAATCTGCAAAATGGGACACATACACATGCCTCTCACCAAGCTTTTTTCATCCAAGTTTAGCTTTGTTTTACATTTTTAAACTCGTGAGAATTAGTCAGTCAAGACACTGAAAATGATCATTTCTGTTGAAGCAAGGTTCAGACGAATCAACTACAGGCTCAAGTTTTTCTTTCATTTTAGCAAACCTCTCAAATTTCATAGAAATTCTGTTTATAAATGTGTTGTCTTTGTGCACATCTGAGTACCTTAGTAGTGCTGGGAGAATCAAAGAAACTTAAATGTATGATTCAATGCAAAAACATAGCTAAAAGTATCTGATTTATTTGACAAAATAAACACGGAGCTGGGTCTTTGAAGAAATGAAGAAAAAGCATATGTGAGTCCAAAAGGCAGTAAATAATCAAACTATGGAGGAGAAAATGCACAAACAGCAACACCTGGCAGAGCAGAAGTACTGTAGCGGTTCAATGGACTGACAAGGGGAAGTGATTAGGATTGGAGCTTAAACCTGAGTTTTGATTAAAGATCATGAACAGGTGCCTCCAATTCAGCCTGGTGCTCTGCACACACACACACACACACACACACACACACACACACACACACACACACACACACTACAGATAGCCTGGGGAAATGCATGAGAAACAACAGGGAGAAAGAGAGAGAGACCACAAAGAAAACACAAGAGGGGTTAATGTGGCCTCATGACAATTTATTGTTTGCTCATCAATGCTGCAACCCAAAACTCGGTTGCACCCGATTCATTTACGTAAGTTAATTATTGGCAGTCAGATCTTGAGGAAAAATAGAAAAATCCTCCACGGGGGACTATTAACTTTAACTATTAACTGCACCATAATGACTTCATGAACCATTCGGAAGTCACTTTAAAATTTCATCATGTGGTTGGATAAAGTTGATGGACACAACCATGACTGCAGTGTTCAATCACTCATTTATTTGTTCTTGTTTTATTTTGAAATTCTGTGTCCCGAGTTCGTCTGCCCTGAGTGTTTGCACCTGTGTCTCATCAGCCCTTCTGTGTACAGTATATATTGCCTTGTGCTTTGTTTCCTCTGGCTGGTCTGTACTGTTTGGTTCCTGTTGTTGTTTCACCGGCCTTGGTTCCTTCGGTTTTCATATTTAGCTTTTGTGTGGGGGTTTCTGCGTTGTTGTGTTTAGTTTTTCTGGGGGGGTTGTCCTGAATTCACATAGTTATTTTGGTAACTCTGCCTGGCATTGCTTTTTGTTTAAATAAATTACTTTTTCCCACTACACCTGGTGCCTCCTCTCCTACATTTGAGACCGCTCTACAATCTCCCAAACCGTGAAACCAACTGTCGTTCTTCAGCATATGTCAGCAGTGTGTCTTATGCCCTCTGGGTTTAGTAATAAACTGCATACATTTAATTGTGACCACAATAAGACTATTGTGCTTTGAACTAAGGCCATATATCTGCTGCTATAGGAGGCATCCACATGGGGTTTTGCCTCTACGGGCCAAATCAGTTTGAGTTTACATGCCAAACTCATATAGGGAAGACTTTGAAGCATTTAATTAAAGACAATATGTGGACTTGGATGTAAAGCAATGTCTTGTGACATTTTTTAGATTAGCTTTAGTGGCAAAATGTAACATATTTTGTTCTTAACAATTGTGACTAAATGTAGCCATGTAAAACATGGTCACATTATACCTGCTCCTCAGCGATTTGTGTTTCCAGACCCAAAAATTAATTTTGTGTGTTATTAAAATGCCACAGGGACATTCTTATTTTTATATTTAGGATATACATTTTTTAAATATTATGCTATATTATCCTCTTTATAAATGACCATACAAAAAAAAAAAAAAAAACGTTTAGTGAGTTATGCAGGTGAAGTCTCAGCCATCCAGGTTGTTGTAACCTTCAACCTACAAAGGCTTAAATCAAGGCAGGCTATTTGACTGAGGAGTCATTATAGACAAAAAGTGAAACATCTCCAATAAAAGCACGTCCAGTTGCCTGCATTCAAGCCTTTTAGGATTACTTAGTGAAGATGGAGCAGCCTTTGACTGTCATAAATAATTTCTTTTAAAACCCAACTCAAATGTCCATTCCAAATTTGAAGAAATTACTTTGATGTATTCCCCAATTGTCACATTCATGATGGCAAATGACACAGTTACATGAAACGATTATCTCCTTGGCAATTGCTGCTTTAGGTGTGGAATTATACAAATTACGAAGTAAAATGTGATGAGTTGATTTAAACCCAGTTCTGTCTGTTTGTGTCTTGTATGAAGTGTCAGATCTGTGTGTCACTAAGGATTCATTTCCTTGGTTTAAAATCAAGAGGTCTAAAATAATAACCAACCTAACAGATAAATAAATTATTATTTTTGACTGATGGGGATGCTGATTCTTTGTCACTTTACTCCAGCTCCCTCAAAGCTTTTTAACAGTCTAAGCATGTGATTATATGAAACCATTTAATTATGTATATTATTTCTATTATAAATATTTAATTGCTTACATTTTGATTTTGATTTCTAATATGTGTGCTAGAGGAAGAGTGAATGTCATGCATATTGATTTTTACCCTCTCTTTTAGTACTTTTTGTTGTTTTCGTCTAAAAAGGCGAAAAACAGCCTCAGGAAAACCACAACATAGAACTTAAAAAAAAAGTAATTTATTTAAAAAACAAATTCACAATTAGGCAATAAGTACTCCCTTCTGTCTTTTATCAAATTTTAAAGGGTAGAGTCAGGTGTTGCTAAACATCAGCTTTTAATGACTTGATCATCAATAGGTTTCCAAGCAAATGCTTTGCAGTTTTTAAATTTTATTCTGGACTATTACGGCATGTATCTGGAGCCATCTTATCCAGATGCCTGATGTACCTCATTGAGTCTTCTCGACGTGGAGGAACAGTGAATCCCACTCCAGGTTCCACCTGATGACCGAGCATCAAACCTTATCTTTTACTGTCAGCACACAGGGTTGCAATGATCTGAGCCCACCTGGCAACCAGAACCAGCCACGAGATGGTGGCTGCAACCATTAACATCCTTTTTTAAGGTTTTAGAAAGAGAGAAGGGTTCAGAAACACTTGCTTGTGTACACAAACCCAAATGTTCTTTTCTATGTATTGACATAGTAGACCTCAGGGGGACCTTCCCACGACGCATCTCTCCTCACTCCGCTCTCTTCTACTACAACTCTATTGATGACACTATTGTTATTGTAATTAACCTGCGTTCCTTCTTCCCAGCAGGTGTTCCTGATCTGTTGTTGTTGCTGTTCTCTCTTATCTCCTGTCCTCTCAATCCCCAGCGAGTCGAGGCAGATTTCTTCCTGTTAAACTGGAGTTTTTCCTTCCCACAGTTGCCTGGTTCTTGCTCAGGCCGGGGGAATTGTATGAAAGAAAAGTTTTGGTGCAATCTGTTGGCTTTCTTAGTGAGGCAATAATTATTATTGTTATATTTTTGGCTTTGTGTTGGACTAAATGGAATGAGCTAAACTGTATTGTTGAATTGCCTTGAGATGACATTTGTTGTGATTTGGCGCTGTATAAATAAAGCTGGAATCAAGTGACAATGGTAGATCACTGTGAGCCAATAAGACGTTAGAATACATTTGATATATTAGAAACACATACAGTAGTTGACTCTACTGAGTTATTTTTGAAAATGCTTATTATGGGCATGCCAAGTAGTGGCATGACCATATTGCAATCGTCCAGAATGGCCCAAAGGGCAATGTTGCTAGCATTTTGCTAACAAGCTAAAGTCGCAAAAGTCCCACTGCGCACCAGCGGGTGTATAGCATGACCCCGCTCGGATGTGGAAAAAAAAAATCCCCAAAAACTAAAACACGGCCGGAAAAACGAGGAAAAACATGAAAATGAAGGCGATATATTAGTATCTAGAAAAGGTTTCCCTTTTCTTATTCTTATTCCGCACTTTTTTTCGTCCGTTAATGCGGCCCGAACCGGAATGTGCACCCATGCATGCCATACATCGTTGGATGCGTCTCCATCATGCCTCGATGGGCATTACTTTTCTCCGTAATAGGGGTTACTGTGGCAACGCTAGTTGCCAAAAAGCAAAAAAAAAGGCGAAAATTCAGACGCTTATTGCTCGGCCGAACTTTATCGTAGAGACATCGTTCAAACTTTCAAACACTCGGCCCAATTGTCCCTAACCGATCGTACAACCTTATTATGCCAAGTATTACAGTTTTTGTGATATTGACCTTTCATTTTTTTTTTTTTTTCCGTTTGACTTTGGACTCTTGTTGCTAGGCAACAGGTTATCGTAGAGACATCGTACAAATGTTTCCCGACTCGGCACGCTGTGGACTTCAACATACTCAAATTTCATGAAGCTGGGATTTAAGGAAATTTTATGTCAAAATCCAGGCCACATGGCCCCATTCATTCGGATGGAGTTTTTTACCATCGTGAAAAAAAAACCTATCCGTTAACATAGCCTGAACCGGAACATGCACCCATACATGGCATACATCGTTGGATGCGTCTCCATCGTTCCTCGATGGGCATTACTTTTCTCAGTAAAAAGTGTTACCGTGGCAACGCTAGACGCCAAAAAGCAAAAAAAAAGGCGAAAATTCGGACGCTTATTGCTCGGCCGAACTTTATCGTAGAGACATTGTTGAAACTTTCAAACACTCGGCCCGATTGGCACTAACAGACCCTACAACCTCATTATGCTAATTACTACAGTTTTCGCGATATTGACCTTTCATTTTTTTTTTTATTTCTGTTTGAATTTGGACGCTTGTTGCTAGGCAACAGGTTATCGTAGAGACATCGTACAAATGTCCCCTGACTCGGCACGCTGTGGACTTCAACATACTCAAATTTCATGAAGCTGGGATTTAAGGAAATTTTATGTCAAAATCCAGGCCAAATGGCCCCATTCATTCGGATGGGGTTTTGTACCATGGTGAAAAAAAAAACCTATCCGTTAACGTAGCCTGAACCGGAACGTGCACCCATGCATGACATACATCGTTAGATGCATCTCCATCTTGCCTCGATGGGCATTACTATTCTCAATCAAAAGCGTTACCGTGGCAACGCTAGATGCCAAAAAGCGCGCCCCATTAATAACTATTGGGAGCACAGGAATGAATGAAATACAAGCGTAAAAACACCTCAAACTGACATAGAACCACCCCGAACACAACCACTACAGCCCCAAACCAAAGCAGCGAGAGGGGACGAATGGGCGGTAGGGCATGCCCATATCAAAATTTCCAGAAATTTTCTAGTTGTAGTTAATATGCAAGAGCATTTCTCCTGTCTTGATAAAAGGTGACCCAGTTCTTTTTTCTCTTTTGTCTTTTTAATCTTTTGATCCAAAAAGATGAACAAATTTACTTCTGAGATATCACTAACCAAAGCAAATGAAACTTGTTTTGAAGAAAGCTCAGCTTTGTAATATGTCTGAACCTGGCTCAGAAACTGAAGGTTTGTGAAAAGTGTGTCTTTTCCGTGGGTAGTTATCAAACAGTTGCCTGTTGAGATAACAGAATCAATTCTAACAAGTCCACCCAGCTCGATTGACTTGTTGAAGTTCTTGAATACCAAGGCAACTCCCTTCAGTAGGTGTATCTTTAGGCTGAATTTGACATCATTGCTTTGATACTTGTAGCGTGCAATCATTTTTCAGGTTTGTTGTTGGCATCAAATTTAAAGTTTAATGTTCAGAGATTGTTGTTAAATAATCAATAAGTCACTCTTGTTAAGGCTGGTGTGATTGGATAGCAAGATAGTATGAAGAAGGGTTACAAAGAGTTTTATGATGACCGTTTGATCATCTGAACTTGAACCAACGAGTTAGTGTCTCAGAGTAGAAGCAGGATTGGATTTTCTACATATTTATGTTGCAAGAAAAATGTAAGAATAGTAGTTACATTCCCCATGTTTACAAAATCAAATTACTTTAAAATGTAAAAACTGTCATTGCCCCAGTTGTTCCAATAGGGACTAAATATCTGTTAGTTTAAGGGATATTTATTCTTGCACAATCATAACTGTTGATGAGGGAATTGAAGGCTTTCTAATGTTGTGTAGAGTCTGTTTTAAACAATACTGTTCACGAAGAGACGGTCCAGCAAGTCCTCTAATGCCACCGTGTCTTACTAGGATTTTACTTTCTTGTCTTTGAAGATGTGCCATGTGGTCAGAAATGGTATTTCTACATAGAGTGGCTTTAACTTAAAAATGTCCCTTTGTCAAACCTGAAGGGTGTTTTTTATTTGCACGCATCAGGGGGAAAAAAGATACCTAATGTTCAAATCAATAAGGGAAAGACAAGGTTTTTACTCTGATGGGCAAACCATGTTAAAACTATTAGAGCAACACAGCAGCTGGAAGAAAAACCATGTATACTTAATTGTAACTGACTAGATGTTGAGTACACGTACCGCCGTCATTTCATAGGAGATTTGATTTCTTTTGTCAGAGTTTGTGATGCTTGAGTTTACTGTCCTTGTTCATGTATCAAGACGAGGATTTCCTCCTTGTAGAAAAGACCTGAATCCTCATATCTTTCAATGACTGTTTATGAAGGAAATCAAATATGATAGAATAGAATAGAATAGAATGTCTTTATTGTCATTTGTACAGGTACAACGAAATTGGATGCTATCTTCTTTAAGGTACATGGTTTAAAAAATAGATATATTAAAACAACAACAACTATAAAAATCTCTAAAAGGACACAAACAGGAAGACAACATACAGTATTCACATTTTGCAGGTATTGCACGATTCTATGGCAGGTATTGCTCGGTTCGGTCAGTATTGCACATGGAAAAAGTCAGTTTGAGTATTTAGCAGTATTGAGTGTAGTTATGGCTCTGGCATAGAAACTATTCTTGAGTCTGTTTGTGCGTGATTTCAGTGTCCTGAAACGTCTGCCTGATGGAAACAGTTCAAAGAGTGAGTGAACTGATCAAACATTGACTCATTACCAAGGAGAGCAATGCAAAATGGTACCTTTGTTCTGTCACTTTTCATGGTGATTAAATGATTGAATCACAGATTTGTGGTAACATCATATATTCAAAGCACTGATCAGATATATTCAAAAAGATTAATTCACTTGGAAGTATGATCTCTTTGATGTGGCATATAGTCAGGTAGCAGCCTATGGACTTTTCATCTTCCTTACATAGGCGACTGCAGGTGTACAGTACCACATGTCCAGTGTAACTTATTGATAACACTCTACACACAATACTTTCAAGGCCTTGAGAAAAACTTTAATGAATGGAATTCATGGAGCACCGAATACGCTGAGGAGCAAATTAAAGCCTCACTGAAGCAGCATTTTAGACTGATGTGACACACTTCTTGACTGAAGTTTGCCCTGATTTTTTTGTCCCTTCATTTATATGGAGTAAGGATCAGAGCCAAAACATTTTGCCATTTTTCAGCTTGTAATAGATGATAGTATTAGAGGTAATGACCACCAGCAGTGCAACCATACCAGCTCATAACTGCAGCTTGGCTGAGAAGTCTCATTTACAGTAGGAGTGACCAGCCTTTGGTGATACTTGAAATGGGAAACACATTTCATTTTAATATTTCTCTTGTGGGATCACATTTGTGCATCCATGGCAACATATTGTCTTTGTGTGGATGCTTTCCTCCCTATCAGCACCTTTTGTGTGTAGACGTATCACATACACACACCTTACTTGTGTACACATTTTGAGATTTAAATGGCACAGGAAACACCTACAGGGAAATGCAGAGCCACACTTGAAGTTCCCTGCGGGATGCAGCAAGAGGATATTCATAAAAGCTTCTTTAAAAAAAAACCCTGTAATAAGTGAAATTTATTTGCATCACATCCTCCAATACCAGATAAAATTTCTGAATCAGACAGACCAGTAATTTGTGCAAACTTTACCTTTCCCTCCCTGTATGATGCTTGATATTTAGTTGACTTAATTGCATCTCTGTTGTTTAGTGACACTTTATTTAAAAAAATTAGTTGATGCTTTACATCAAATGTATCCAGGGGTGAAACATTGATAGGTGATAGATATAATTTCATGCCACAGTTTGTCCCAGACTGATCATCCTTACAGCAGTTTTTTAGTTCAGTTTTTCAAATGCGTTCTAAATTTTTATTTTTTTTATTTCTAACATTGTTTTCACATAATTTCTGAATCGGGGAGGAGAAATTCATGATCAGAAAACAGCAGGGCTCCTCAGATGGCTGTTGGGCAATATAGCAAACACAGAAAATGAGACAAGATTGACTGACACATTCATCCATCACCATGTCAGTGCAGAGACGAGCACAGTGAGATTACCTAAAAAAGAAATCAAGAAAAGCATGTTAAGTGTTAATTCACTCATGTCACCGCATCATTGCAATGCTAAAAATGCACTTTAGACTGAAAGTAGAAAACCACAGAAAACAATGAAAACCAGGTAGGAGCTACTGTGGCTGAGAATGTCTCTAATTTCCTTTATCAAAAGCCAAACTGCTTCTAATGCGACAATTAATAAATAAACAATTCAATAACATAATATAGTTTACCAACAGTGTATCTCTTCAGTTTGGTTCTCGACAAAAAACAATCCAAATAAAATGTATTATTAAACGCTTACAAAAATAAGAAAAAAAAAAGATTTTTATTGTTTTTGGTAAATGAATGGGTGATGAAACCACATCCAAATAAATGTATTTTTATATACATATAGTGCAGGGAAATTTTTGTCTTTTTTATTTTTTAAATGTGTGTGCATTAAATAATTTATTCATTACATAGCTCCCCCAAAATTAGTTTGACCCGCCCAGAAATGAAATTCTGGTGCGATCCCCAAGAGAGCTCATCCATCAATTGGAAGGTTGATGCTTCATCTTGTGTTCACCTGTCAAAATGTCCTTAAATGAGATACTTAGATCTTGAGTTTTCCATGATGACCAGGACTCCCTGGCAGAAGAGATATTGTATCTCAATGGGACTTTCCTGGATAAATAAAGGATACATAAAAATAAAAAAATGATGCGCTTACTAATGAAGGAATATGTGCTACATCTGCCGCACAAAAACAGGCTGAATCAATTTTGTTCTGAAGAGGAAATGGCTCGTGCAGCAAAACCCTTTGAGAAGTCAAGTAAATAGGTTAAATGAGACACACAAATGCATATAATTTACAAGGAAAATGTGAAAGATAAGATAGGAAGAGGAATCCCTCTTTCCTAGACCTTCATATTGCCAACACTTCTAACTTCACTTCAGGCTTAAAACGCTCTCGTTTTGAAACAATTCTCAAGGTATTTTTCACTTATAACTTAATTTATACAACCTTTGTGAAAAGTATTATTTTGAACTGTCCTCCTTCCGGGATTTATAATGAGCTGCTGTTATTTGAAATTACTCCTGTGATTCACTGGTGTCATGACGTCAGCTGAGGTTGGATGTGATTTGGTCTTCTGTCACTCAGAGCTCTTCCTGTTTGAAGGTCTTTATGAAGGCCTGTGTCGGTACTAAACCCTGCTGCAGTTGAAAAAATTAACAAGGTTACCTATCAGACAAATGGGTAAACTAAGACGATAAGAGATTGTATACAATAAGCTCATCAAATTCGTGTCTCTCTCTATCTCCCTCTCTCTCGCTCTCTCTCACACACACAAATACACAGACACACGGTCCTCGTCTACCTTGACTGTCAACAATCTTGTAATATAGAAGAAACAGAAATCTCATGATGTGAATTGTGCTAACCTGATGCAGTAATGCATTATTCAAGGTCATGCTGGCTGATTTAAAATGACGCTGCTCGTGGTGTGTTGTGAGAAACATGAGCGAACCCTGCCTGGATGAAGCTCTGCGCGCTGTATGAGAGTTCAAGCTGCAGCTTGTTTGCTCAAAAGACAACTAAAACTGTACAGAAAAGCAGGAGGCTGAGAGCTGGAATGTACGTGTACGAGTATTAGGGCCAAACAAAAAAACAAAAAAAGGAAATTACGAGAATAAAGTCATAATGTAATGAGAATAAAGTCGTAAAATTACGAGAATAAAGTCATAATATTACGAGAATAAAGTCGTAAAATTACGAGAATAAAGTCGTAATATTACGAGAATAAAGTCGTAATATATTATAAATATATAAATATAACTTCACAAGATGCTCAATATTCCTCATTTTAACACAGGGAGAAGAAGCTCTTCCTGTTAGAGTTCTCATAAATTATATTCTCATAATATTACGACTTTATTCTCGTAATTTTACGACTTTATTCTCGTAATATTACGACTTTATTCTCGTAATATTACGACTTTATTCTCATAATATTACGACTTTATTCTATTACGACTTTATTCTCGCAACATTACGACTTTATTCTCGTAATTTTACGACTTTATTCTCATTATATTATGACTTTATTCTCGTAATTTTACGACTTTATTCTCATTATATTATGACTTTATTCTCGTAATTTTACGACTTTATTCTCATTATATTATGACTTTATTCTCGTAATTTTACGACTTTATTCTCATTATATTACGACTTTATTCTCGTAATTTTACGACTTTATTCTCATTATATTATGACTTTATTCTCGTAATTTCCAATGTTTTTTGTCTTAGTTTGGCCCTAATACTCCGTCGTAGGAATGAAACTTTGGATGAGCAAAGACTTTCTGAGGGGGACTGACAGGAGGGGAGTGACTTTTAAAGAATAGGGATCAGGCTGATTGGTAGGCATGCCACTGAACCAAAGTAGTTTAATCAGAATTGAGAATGGTGGGGGTTAAATGGATCAAGAAAAAAGATAAGAGCAGTGACATGGAGCAGATCTTCCTTGATTAACTTATTTTTACACCAAAGACTTCTATAGATATAATGAAGAGAGCCTTACTACATGAAATAGCACATTTTTATGTCTGAGGCATCTTGTAGTGGAAGTTTTAAGCCAGTTTCAGGTTGTTTTTCTATTAGCAGGTATTGGCAGTACTCGAGTTGAGGGGGGATGAGGGGGGATGGCATCCCCCCTGAAATAAAAACGGTCCAAATCATCCCCCCTGTAAAACTGCCATCCCCCCTTTCCATCCCTTATGTCATTTCATCAATGAATGTGGTTTTACTGCTATTTCAACATTTAGAAACATCACCAGAAAAATAACACCAGAAAAATGTGACAATTCTCCCCTGTTTCAAGTAAATTTTCACTTGAAATAAGTAGAATAATCTGCCAGTGCAACAAGATTTATCTTATAAGCAAAACAATCTTGTTCCACTGGCAGATTTTTAAGTGAAAATCTACTTGAAACAGGTGGAAATTGTTGTTTTTTCCAGTGATGAGTCTTGTTTTAAGTGTAATGAGATTTTTTTTACTAAAATGAGACATTTTAACTAGAAATAAGACAAATATTCTTGTTAAGATTTGAGTTTTTGAAGTGATCCATATTACTTATCCTGTGAAGGACAGAGTCATATTGATAAGTTCAGAAAACTGTTTTTAATTGTTGTTTTTATGTATTTGATGTAAGCCCAGTGGATATTTAACTGCTGCTATGTCATTCCTGCAGTATTTCTGCAGGTGTTTTGGTCAGTGCTATTATTTGTAATATATTATATTATTTGTAATCAGCACAAATTATCTGTCCCCATATGATAAAATCCACCATCCCCCCTGATTTTCTTTTACAACTCGAGTACTGGGTATTGGTGATCAGTTACAGGTTCCCTAAGAAAAAGATCCATTGAAAGAAAAAAAAAGGAAAATAGAACCCTGTGCATAACTAGTGGGTGGTCATAAAGCCATGTTTCACATCTATAAATCATACAGCACACAGGGGCAGGAGTATGAAATATAGAAACCTCTGACAGTGACAATCTGACAGTCACACAGTGACAACGCTGACCGGGTTTGTGTTTCTGAGTCCTGCACTCATCACAGTTCCTGTTAGCTCTTCTCTTAACCAGCAACTATTATATCAGCATTAAAATACCAAATGTGTCTTGATGCTTGAGGGAAGGTGAACATGAATAGTATGTGCAGGTACATGTGTTCAACACATTTCAGATCCCACTTCTTCTACTCAGTATTCAGAAAAGCGTTTGTGCACTCATCCCATGCTTGATTGAAATTGTACCCTTTTACTATTGTACTTAGGGCCTGATTTACTAAAGGTTTGCGTGTGTTAAAACGTGTGCAAACTTGACAGCACCCGCAAACCAAAGTGCCAGCTGATCTACTAACAGCGTGCAAAGACGACTGCGTCTCTGAAATGCGCAAAATTGCACACGCAATTCAGTTAGTACTTTTGCCCTGATGAATAATCAATATGGGGCGTACCCGGCAGAAATCCTAAATACTGGGAGGGGAAGATGCAAATAGGTTCATTTACCACGTGCAATGAGATTTACCAAGCCTGAAAGTAGTTGCGCGTATTGTGATTGCGTCAGTATTTAATACGTTGGAAAGGAAGGTGCTAATCTGCTGCTGCTGTTATTGTGGCAAGGAGGCGACATCCAAAATCAAAGAATACGCAGAGAGAGAGTCTTTATTCTGCTGCATGCTATTTTAAAAATGGTTGCACAAGTTTTATTAAAGGCCACTTTTTCTTTAGTTCTCCGCCTTATATCTTGCGACCTTCTTTTATTGTGCCCCCCTCCACTCGCCCACAAGCAGGCCAAGCCTTTGTGCCAAAACTTTGTATTTTATTGATTATTTATCTTATTGAACGTGAAATCATCCTTCGTAAATTACATTTAATTAAAACCCGTGCTTATTAATCGCAAAACACAGGTTAAACATCATGACCAAATCCGCTCCGCCCCGCTGTGTCAGGATCAGCGCAGAGACTGCAGCTTCGCCTGAATTATGGTTCTGCGTTAAATCGACGGCGTAGCCGACGGCGTAGGGTCACGGTGCGGTGTGTGTCGCCGCGTACCCTACGCCGTCGGTTCTGCGTTGGTGTGACGCGGAACCATAAATCAGCCTTTAGTGTGCACTCTGTGCGCTGTTCTGAACACTTCTCTTCTTTCGGCCATATGATGGTCCCGTCTGTCACACATTTACTGTCAGTGTTTGCTATATAATATATAATATTTGCAATATACTGTGGACATCTGAATAAAAACTTAACTCATAAATAGATGAATCAAAGCGCTCTCCAGCTCTGTGTCTGATTGTCTTTTTCTCCTCAGATCATGCCGTGCACCGCGGGGTCACGTAAACCCGACCAATTCAATATTAAAATCAAATTCAGTCCTGTGGCCCGTTTTGCTATTTCGTATTTTTGATCTGTGCCTAAAATTGAAATATGAAAAACCAGACGTTTTTCCGTTTTTTGTGTTACCAACTGCATTTATTCTATCGCAGGTTTTCTCCGATATTGCGTTTCTTTTGGTAATGTTTAAATTTCTTTTCTGTAGTTCATGAATGTGTTTATTTGCCTCTTCCACTAATATCTCTAACTCCAACTCGTTCAATTTCATTTTGCGCTTGTGACTTGTGACTGTGCTTTCCATCCACTCTCCATGGCGCAGAGTTTGCGCTCGCAAACCTTAAAGGTATTGTGACATCATTTTTAACATGCTTTTAACACTATTAAAAGTCTTGGCCAACATCCGTCAAATGTGTCTAAAAGAGTGTAACAAGAAAAATTTCACTCCAGTACTCTTTTCCTGGCTTTTTATTACAGTGATTTTTTGCGCCGTGAAAAATGCTTCCTTTCCCCCCTTTCCTGTCAATCATTGCTCCGCTCCTCCTCCCAACCTCCTCCTCCTCCAGCCATACGCTCACAGCGGCGTCGGAGAGGGAGCGACAGGCGAAGCATGCACGGAAAAGCAGGATGGCGAACCACAGCAAACAATCATAAAAATAAAGGCATGCAAGCAGCACTGTCCCCTTATCTTAAGTCCAGTCAGTGGCCGCGGGTCTTCTTAGCAGTTTTCCTCCGGTGATTAGAACAAAAGAGGCTCTAACAGCTCCGTGTTAAGCCTCATTTATGGTTCCGCGTTAAATCGACGCAGACCCTACGCCGTAGGGTTCAGCGTATGGTGCGCGTCGCCGCGTAACCCTACGCCGTAGGCTCTGCGTCGGTGTAACGCGGAACCATAAATCAGCCTTTATGGTGCACTGGAGAGGAGAGGAGGCAGGGAGCTGGGTGGAGGGGGCGGTGATTTAGCGGGCCGTTACGTAACGGCCCGCCACCAAACCACATGCGCCGTTTTTGCATAGTTATGCGAAAAATCCCAGAAAGCACACAATACACTGAATGTTAAAAGTTAGTTGTTTTTTGGGTGTAATTGATGTCAAGACACCCAACAAAACACAAAAAATCAAGAAAAATGTGTTTTTCATGTCACAATCCCTTTAAGACACGCAACACCTCATTTAAATACTGCTGTTTGCACCTGTTATCAATTGCGCATGCAATCTTAGTTGATCACCCGCAAACCACACGCAAACAGCACGCGCAAACTTTTTCAGTGCACACGCAATTTAGTACTCTTTATTTAGGATCTTAGTAAATCTGGCCTTTAATGTTACACACCATCTGTTATTAAGAAAAATACAAATGACACTTTTCAGAGACATAAATATAAATGTGACTTCCACTTGTCATGTTTTGTTTGATATTGCAACACGTGAAAGACGTGCAACTCATTTGCTGAGTCATTTAACCGTCCCTTGTGCGTTGTTCTCAGTTTGTTTTGCAGTGTGGAAAAATCGTCATATGCGCACCGTGACCAATTACTTCATTGTGAATCTTTCACTTGCCGACGTTCTGGTCACCATCATCTGCCTACCTGCGAGTCTGGTGGTCGACATCACAGAGACGTGGTTCTTTGGGAAAACACTCTGCAAAATTGTCCCATACCTTCAGGTAAGACATCCCGACTTCTTTTCAAATTACTGACAAAGGTTTATGAATATGATTCAAGACCTATATTCATATCATTCTTAAATTTTTCTTGCTTACTTTTCATCAGAGTAAAAATACTCTTTTTTTTTTCATCCCAATGAATGAGCACTGTCAGATCCTCAATGCTAGCCAGGCATGATGTAATATCTTGGTCAAGTCACTGACTTTTTCTTTTTTTACATTATAACATTTAGAAAAAGAGACTCTCCCATTATGTTTTATACAGTTGCTTACACTGATCCTCACCAAGAAAGTAAGTTGTAATCCTACACTTTCTTGCACAAATCCCTTATACCTTTATGCAGGGGCGAAAATCCCGGGGGGGACAGGGGGGACAAGTCCCCCCCATTAGTAAAGCTGTCCCCCCCCTAGAATAATTTGAGACAGAATTAATAATTTTGGAACAATGCGGTAGTATTTAGTAGTGATGCACCAACATGAAAATTGTGGCCGAAACCGAAATCGAAAATAATAATAAACAGTCAAATCTCATTACACTTAAAACAAGAGTCATCACCAGAAAAATAACTTGTTATTTGACAATTTTCACCTGTTTCAAGTAAATTTTCACTTGAAATAAGTAGAATAATCTGCCAGTGCAACAAGATTTATCTTATAAGCAAAACAATCTTGTTCCACTGGCAGATTTTTAAGTGAAAATCTACTTGAAACAGGTGAAAATTGTTGTTTTTTTCCAGTGATGAGTCTTGTTTTAAGTGTAATGAGATTTTTTTTAACTAAAAATGAGACATTTTAACTTGAAATAAGACAAATATTCTTGTTAAGATTTTGGGTTTTTGCAGTGTATTATGTCAGATGTGCTGTATTATTGCCACCTTCCACCTAATACCATTGTTTTGTATTACTCTAAGAAAGGTCTTCTGCCTGTTTACGAGATAGAGATGAAAATGTCAAAATGCTGTATTAAAGGAAGGCTAAAACTTTTATTCCTTGTCTCCCCCTGGATTTATTCTCTAAAATTTTACTGTTTATTGTCCCCCCCAACTATGAAACGGGATTTTCGCCCCTGCCTTTATGGGAGTCCCTTATGGAAGTGCTAGCCTAGTGGTTACATGGCTGGACTTGGGTTTTCCCCCGGGCACTGCAAGTAGTGATGGGTTAAAACCAGAGGACTAATTTTGCTGTGTTTCATGAGGATATATTATTATATACTGACAAAGATTATTATCAAAAAAAAAAAAAAAAAAAAAGGCTCCCCTAAAAAGAAATCATTCAGACCTGCAGTATGTGGGATAAATCTTTCCACCACGACAGGATTAGGTGGGATAAATACAAGTTCAGTCTGGAAAAATGTGAATTCCTCTGTGCTGGGTATTCAAACCACATATATTGCACCTTATGGTACTGGAATCGCAGCCTCTTTGAAAGGTCTTATTCATCCTATTCACTGTTGTGGGCTTTGTACCGTCATAGCTGCTGCTATCACATTTGCCTCCTGCTGCTTTTTGAATCCCAGGAGACTCCAAATCCTACTTGGCATATCATTTCATGTGACATTTTCACATGTTTTCCATGCTGTGCTCCCCCTACACATTGTAGGTTTGGTAATAATCTCAAATGGTTTCATTACATGGTGCATTAAAAGAAAAAGAATAAATGACAGGATTTAGCAAAATCATGATTTTGACACATTGTACATAGTCAAGACCGATCAGGGAATTTAATGTAATTTGTTTTGGATAAAATACAATGTTGTTATTAAAATATTATATTTTTCCTGTGCTTTGGGTTGTTCGATGCGGTTACAAACTCAAACCCCTCCCCAACAAAACACAAGCATGTCATTCATTGATTTATCCTGAGAGACTGATCCTGTCACTGACTGCAAATGTTAATATACCCTTTTTTAATCTTGTTTTATAATTACCGATGTTCTTCTTCATCTTTTTCTTCTTTGTGTGTGTGTGTGAACAACTTTTAACACTGTAAACAAAACCAATCATTCAGATCCTCCTTCTCTGCAAGATGACTTCTATTCATTGAGGTATTTTGTTTATTCAGTTACTCACAACTGAAAAGTTTCCATCGCAGACTTTTTTTTTTTTTTTTTTTTTAGTTTAGTTTAGTTTAGTTTATTTTCGGTCATGACACACAAAAAAATAAATAAAAAACCAAGAATAAAACTGACAACAAGAAAACATTCAATTGTTCAAAGAAAACATAACAAAAAAGTTTCCAGTATACAAATATACAAATAACATCTAGACCGAAAAAGGGGTAGGCTGAAGCATAGCTTATTATTTGCCTACCCTCAAAAAGATTAATTAAATTAATAAAATAAAAGCAAAAAGTAAGAGAAAGACTGCCCGTAAAACAAATTGCCTCTGTAGGGAAAACAAACATTCCTCAAAAAATAAAAGATTTTTAAAATAAAGGTGCAGTCTACATGTTACCATCATCCTTACTTTCAGTTGGGTTGAGGACTGAATTTTGGAGAGGTTATTAAAAAACTATGATTCCTTTTTTTTTTTTTGTCATTCTTATGTAGATTTGCCTGTGTGCTTTGTACCTTGTCTTATTGCGTCAGTTAATAATAAAACAATAGCCTAACAGAAATGGTCAAAAGCCATTTTCACTGAGTTATAGTTTGGAAATGCAAGTCCTGCTTTGCTATTTTTTGAAAGAATTAACTGTGTTTGGGTCTTTTCAAATTTTCCAAGAATTAAAAAAAACTAAAGAAAACAACAACAAATAAATTTTAAGCATCGTAAAAATCCCTCTTCATGCTTGTAATGTCAAGAAAGCCAGGAGGTCGGCTTCAGTTCTTGGCAGGGCAACTTTATCTGTTAATGCTGCAGGCTCACAAGGAGATCCACTGTACCAAGTAATAAAAACAAACAAAAAAACATAAGCAAAATGAAACTCAGGGAGGCAGGAGATTGTTGACCCCAGTCTAAGAGAGGATATAAATCTGAAGAGATTTTACGATTTCTGAACTTTTAAATGTAGGAGTATGCAATAAGAACGTTTTTCAGCCTAAAATGACATGCAAATTGGTCTCACATTTTGTGTCATCTTGGCAAAAAATGTTTGAAGCAAATTACAGGTTTGCACCAAAGCAGCCAATGACAGTGAGCTTCAGGAGGATGTATTAGTTGCAGCCAGGCTCAGGCATTATGAAAGTTGTTTTATACACAGCCAGTGCTGGGCTGCATGAAAATGTAGATAAGATGACTTCTTTTAGGAAAGTTAACTCCCCAAAATGCTTTCTTTCTGTTGCGTCTGCACCACCAGCATATCATTACCTCTGCAAACACAAGCATTAATATTTTTTTTTACTGTTCTGGTCTCCTTTTTAAAATTCCCATCCATCTGAAGATAATAGTGTTAGCAGTAATCTTTACATTTGTAAACCAACAAAACAAAAACATGTTTTCCCTAGCTATCATCACTCTGACATTCCCACAAACTGTATTTGTAATACTGTATATAAATGCAGTTCAGTCACGAACAGTCAGAAGGTATGGCCTCTCCTAGTAGCAGCAAAAGCACCGTCCAAAAAGTATAAATATTAGATGCCCAGAAGGCACGAAAAAGGCTCTTAAATGCAAAATATTTTCAAGAAGTCATTATACTGTTGCCTCTACTGTTGATTGTGATGTAAATGCAGGAACTGTGAAAATTAAACAGAAACTGCGGCGAAGCACAAGTTGAGATTTAATAAACAAAGCAAACTTTCTGAGAGAACTGCTCCAAGAGTTGCTAGAGAGATCTAAACCCTAGTTTGACTGCAGAAGGCCTGCAGGAAGATTCAGCAGATTCAAGACTGGTGCCATGTGGTCATATATACTGCAAACTGGATTAGAAGCCAGAATATTACAGCAGAAAATTATTAGCGATCAGTCTTTTCTCTGTAGAAATTTTCCTCTCGCTTTTATTTTCCTGTTGCGTTCAGGACTCCCATGCCTTTAGGGCTATCATAAAAGATCCTGCTCAGGGTGATTATTCCAAGCTCAACAGATCTGTCACCAAACCTCTGAGTGTGAGGTGTTGAAACTGTTTAAAGATTTGCTTCTTTTTGACTTCATAGAATTTTCCTTTCTTTTTTTAACCCATTAAACTCTATGGTGCTGCAAAGTGTCATTTATAGGAGTGCTCTTCCAGACCTTGTACCATGTCTGTATGGGTTCAACGCATAAAACTCCATTTAGACATTGGCCGGGTTTCCCAGATCCAACCTCTCTTAAGGATTTAAGAGAGGTTCAAAGAAGGTTTGAACTAAGAGAGAACCCTAAGATACGGGTGTTTCCCAGATGACTTCTTAACACCGTTCTTTAGTTTCGCTCTTTCAGAAGCTCTTTGGAGCAGCTGTCCGGTTCTGAAACCAAATCAATCGATGCCAGGCAAATCGATCACCGATCACTATCAGCGCATTTTCACACGCAGCACTGCTGCCTAACGCACTAATTCCCTGCTGCCTGCGCGTTATAATGAAAAATTAAGATGATAAATATAATTCAATGACCCTTTTTCATCCAAACGGTGCGTTACTCCGTTATTTCTGGCTACAGTGAGGCTTTTTTTCCCCACACGCAGAGACCGGGAGGAAACGTGGTGGGCGTGTGTGTGCGTTCAAAAACATGAGCAGTCAAGAGCCAAGAGAAGGCGAGTTTCGCAAATCGCAACGTGGAATTACAGCAATCCCTGGTTTTTCGCAGGGGTTATGTTCCAAAAAGAACCCGTGATAAGTGAAATTCTTTTTACAATTATAGAGGGCTTCAGATTGCAGAGATCATCCCCGCCACGCACGTATTCCTGCTCTTCTGATGCTGCTGCATCCCGCAGGTGGGTTTTTTCAAGAGAAGAAACTAGTTATGGGTCGTTGTCTTCGCTCTTTTTTCTTCTGGGCAAAAAGATTCTTTAATATAAACCGACACCATTGATTATATTTGAGACTGTAATGAACGATTCATCAAAGGATCCCGTTGATCAGCTGCTGCTTCCCTGTCATCACATAGATGCGCTCGGGCGCGGCGCAGGAGGATCGGTGTCCCGGCTGCCTGGACAGCGCGGTCCGACACACGTCCAGGGGACTGAAGTGCTGACGCATGAATGCGTTCATAAAAACAGTTCTGCTTCGCGCACGGTGACGCGGTTGATTTGCAGCGAGAACATGCTGTATAGCAGCCAAATCATCAAATAAATTATATTCATGATGATCGTTTTATTTGTGCGTAATGCATAAAGCATATACAGGAACACACTTGTTATTCCTTATTTTTCTTTTTTCCCCCCCCTTTGCTGTCACCAATAAATGCTAAACAATATAAATCTAAAGTATAAAATAGATCAAAATTTGTGCGGGGTGCATTGTTTTAATATTTCATTACTTGGTGTGATATTGATTTGCCTGACGCGACTGGATCTGTGAGTCTTTGTTCACTAAGATGGTTGTAAAGACTGGGTCAGCAGCATCTTTCATTTCCTTCTTAATGAAAGAGATACTTAAGCTAAGAGCGACTCTGGGAAACGCGATTTTCTTTCACAGGCTCCTTAAGAAGGTTTGAAAGAAGTCTTTCGCTGTTAAGAACTACTTAACTGATCTGGGAAACCCGGCCATTTTTGATTAACTTCATAATCGGTGAGCAAAGGTGATCATGTAAGCCTGCCTATTCCTGATGCTAGACAATTCAAATCCATTGAGCCGGCGATTTATTCCCTGGAGGAAATGATCAGAGGGTTTGAAGTTCCACATGAATTTGAATTTGCTACGTGAATGTAGCAGACTCATTGTAATTCCAACCTTGGAGAATCCCCTGAAATTAGATAATGGTGTTTCCAACAGGGGACGTTTACTATGCAACATGAGGCATGAATATCTGTCCATTTTTGCAGGTCAACCTTCCCCAGAGTGCCATGTACAATTGTGCCAATGATCAGATAAGTCTGTCCTCTAGCAAGGAGACAAGCAAAGATGTGTAAAAGATTATTGTTGATTCCCTTTCTCCCCTCAGACCGCCTGAACTCCTTAATCTACACTGAGTTCCCGTCATGAAAGACTTCAGAGTTCTGGAGGAAAGGATTAAGTTGTCTTTTTTCCTGTGTTATTGTGACAAACCAGAATAACTATGTGGTCAACCGCAGAATTCAGTGTGGTGATTGCATTTTGGAGAACTTTATTACTGACATTCACCTTTTTTTTTTTCAAATGGAAAATAAAAAAAGTTAGACTCAAGGCCAGATAAAACTTATCTTCCAGAATTGATGAAAGACTATTTAATGTTTCAACCTTTTAAACAGCAACATATTTTTGTCTGGTTTCCTTGCTTCAGACAAAGAAAAACGTGTAATTCTGTGGGATCGAGTGGTGGCCCCTCCATTTCAGCAGATGAATGAACGACACACACGTTTAAACAGCGTCTCTATTACTTTTCTAGTGGCTGAATGTTGCTCGGGTAACCTGACAGTAAACTGTGTAAACAGCGACACCTACTGGCCGAATGAAAACAGTTTGGAGCGTCGTGCTGTCAGCTGACGTTCTCCGTGTTTGTGATTGATCAACTGACTTTTTCCTTTTCCCCCCCGATATTTGGAAGAATTGTTCAGCCCATCAGTACTAAGTTGTTTGCTTTCACTCAAACTGACAGGTAATTGGATGCTGAATTTGAGGTAATAAGGTTGGTTTGTGCCGCTTGTGAGGATTGTAAAAGATTATAAGGATGTATGTAAGGATTTCCCCAGCACTAAGGCTGTCGGAATGCAGAGAGCCTGCACAGTAACCATACCATACTTTATGCCCCCTTGGAACAGCTAGACTTTAACATCATGTTTCTTTTAGCAACTTCCAACAGCAGGTTTTTTTTAATATAGCATCTTCTGAAATCCAGTGAATATGATAAATCTTCTGTATGCAGGAATCTACAACGGAGTATTAGGGCCAAACTAAGACAACATTTTTTTGGAAATTACGAGAATAAAGTCATAATATAATGAGAATAAAGTCGTAAAATTACGAGAATAAAGTCGTAATGTTGTGAGAATAAAGTCGTAATATTATGAGAATAAAGTCGTAATATTACGAGAATAACGTCGTAATGTTGCGAGAATAAAGTCGTAATATTATGAGAATAAAGTCGTAATGTTGCGAGAATAAAGTCGTAATATTATGAGAATAAAGTCGTAATATTACGAGAATAAAGTCGTAAAATTCCGAGAATAAAGTTGTGACATTACGAGAATAAAGTCGTAATGAATAAAGTGGTAATTTATGAGAATAAAGTCATAATATTATGAAAATAAAGTGGTAATTTATGAGAACTCTAACAGGAAGAGCAGTCTTCTCCCTGTGTTAAAATGAAGAATATTGAGCATCTTGTGAAGTTAGATTTATATATTTATAATATATTACAACTTTATTCTCGTAATATTACGACTTTATTCTCGTAATATTATGACTTTATTCTCATAATTTTACGACTTTATTCTCATTACATTATGACTTTATTCTCGTAATTTCCTTTTTTTGTTTTTTTGTTTGGCCCTAATACTCCGTCGTAGGAATCTGAGTAAAGTAAACAGATAACTAATCAAGTCCAACATATAGATATATGCTCGGTATATCATTACTTTACCCATTTCACCCTTCCTCTATTAAATTCATCCAAATTGACCAAGTGTTTGGCCCTTTTTGGTCTAAATCAAAGCTAAGAAAGCAAAAATGACCAGAGGCACTGATAATTGGAGAGATGGTCCCAACATACAACCCAGCATGTAATAATAATGTAAACGTGCCTCACCGTTCCAGCAGAAGCAGGTGGTCAGTTGTTAAAATAATATGGTAAAGAGAGAACTGTATGATTCTCTGAAATATAGTGGAGCAATTAGTACAGAAAAGTACAGCAACTAAGTTTTGTAATTTGATAGTTTTATTTTATTGGAAGAATTTTGTTATTTTCTGTTATTTGCAATCTGTCAGTTTGTCTTCCCAAGATTCACCTAAACCGCAACATGGCGGTTAAATGTGACCCTGGTCACCTCTAAGTGTATTTTCAATTTCATGCTTCATACTCCGTTTCACTTGTCGCCACCACTTTCCTTGTAGACGTCAGATCTACAGTGCCTTGCAGAAGTATTCACCCCCCTTTGCTTTTTATGTATTTTGTTTCATTACAGCCTTTAGTTCAATGTTTTTTTTTAATCTGAATGTTATGTGATTGGTCAGAACACAATAGTCTACGTTGGTAAACATCCCTTTTCTGGAGTTTTAGCTTAAGGAAATGATGGCAGCAGTCTTATAATTGAGCCAGTTGCTTTGTTGGTTAGTATTTGGCCAACCTAGCTCTAGGTTTACATGGTCCTAGGGCTGGGCGATATGGACCAAAAGTCATATCTCGATATCTTCTAGCTGAATGGCGATACTCGATATATATCGATATTTTTTCTGTGCCATAATTGGGGTTTCCCCCAAAGCATTATAGCATAGCATCTCTGTTAGCATCTCTGTTAGCATCTCTGTTAGCTTCATTTTCTTCTGAGGCAAACCCTTAAAAAAACAGTCAGTTTTAATACAAAGCCTCGTGCCAAATGTCACACAGGGTCCTTTATTAACAGAGGTCTGCACAATATCAAAATGTATAAAACAAATGAAATAAAAATAAACTGACTGCATATATAGAATAAAAATGCTTCTTGAATAAAATAAAACAAATATCCCTTTCCTGCATAACAATTAAATTAAAATACACTGTGCAATTAATACAATGTAGACAGTAACAGGCAGACTTTTCCACTGAGGTTGACAGTTGTGCAAATAACAAAACATTTGTGCAAATCTCAAATAAAACATTCAAGTCAATTTGTCACAAAATAAGCTATATCAAAATCATAATTTTTATTTATTTTTTTTTAATAATCGATATAAACGATATTGTCTCGTACCATATCGCGTTTGAAAATATATGGATATATATTAAAATCTCGATATATCGCCCAGCCCTACATGGTACTACGTACACCACGATAATTTGAGTAAGCCCACAGCTAAACTTTTGTTGCAACTGATTTAGTTGTATGCTGATCCGCAGTTAAACCAACTGGAAACCAGTAGTACACTACAACGTAAACCTTAACCGGGTGTCCATTCATCCATTCATACTTCATTTAGGTTGTGGGCGCAGCCGCCCCAGCAGAGAGGTCCAGACTCCCCTCCCCTTGGCCACCCCCGCTAGCTCCTCTTGGGTAATACTGGGGTGGTCAGCCAAGAGGTATAATCCCTCCAGTGTGTCCTGGGTCTGTCAAACGGCCTCCTCCGAGTTAGATATCCCATGAACTCTTCCCGAGGGATGATCCAGGAAGCATCCTGATGCTCCAAACATCTCAACTGGCTCCCCTCGATGTGGGGGAGCAGCGGCTTTACTCCAAGTCTCCTGATCGCTGGAATGTCTCACCCCATCTCTACAGAAGAGTCCAGCCTCCCCCCCTTTTCAGCCTCTTTTTTTGTTCTTTCCTCAGTAGCAACCCACTATGTAATAATCATGCTGAATAAATAATGCACTGTAAATATTAAATTTAGTTCTGTTTATCTTTAATTCAGCAGCACACCCCGCGTGAGCCTTAATGAGGGTAAATATGAAGAAAATATGAGTGTAGATGTGAGACTTTTTAACGGTTTTATCTTTTTTGCTTCTTTGTGACAAAGAAATGTCTTAGACTGGTGTCAAAATGTAACTTTATCAGATGTAAAAAAGACTGTGAAGTGGCTGTCTTGATAACGTTTTTGAGGACTAATTGCAATTATTCTAACCTTCAGTTGCAGGTTTAACTGCAGATGTAAATGATGTCAGTGCCATGGTTAAAGTGATAGTCTTACATCATATAAGGGTTTAACTCTAAACCTCAGCTAAGCTAGTGACAGTCCAAATAGCTCTTTATCTCTTCAACTGTTTTTTTTTTCTTATTTATGCAGACTATCTCTGTTTCCGTGTCGGTCTTGACACTGAGTTGCATCGCCCAAGACCGTTGGTATGCCATTTGTCACCCGCTTATGTTCAAGAGCACGGCCAAGAGGGCTCGTAAGAGCATCATTGCCATCTGGGTTGTGTCATGCATCATCATGATTCCCCAAGCCATCGTGATGGAGTGCAGCAGCCTGCTGCCTGAGCTCACCAACAAGACCAGCCTGTTCACGGTGTGCGATGAACACTGGGGAGGTGAGTGTTCTCAAATCTCTTCTTAACACATGAACATATTTTTACAGATCTAAACTGAGAACAAACAGTCAATAGAGTCCTTAAAGGTCAACTGGAGTTAAATTAGTTACATATTAGCAATATGACATGACTCATGCTGCACAGTAAAATGTACAAATGGACATCGATTGATAACTAAACCCCATTTACAGAGCTCATGAGGATTTAAAAAAGGGGGGGTGAGTCCAGCTTCTGCTATCATTAAAGTGCCCAAAGGGCAAGCCTTATCTCAGAAGCAGAAAAAGTATTTCAACCCAACGACTGTCACCGTCACTTAAAGCAAACTACTGAAATTATGCCATTGAGACAGGTTTACTGTTCTGAAGATCAGCCATATTATATATTAATATATGTTTTGTTTTGCTTTTACAGCAGACAAACACATTAGTAGTTGGAACAAGTATGGAACTAATTATTTGCATCCTGATAATTAATGAATTTGAATAAGAAATTATTGGTATACCACTCCAAAGCAGTGGTATACCAATAATCAGCTTATTATAAGCTGCTTATTCAAAGATAGTATTCTATTACAACAATACACAGAGATTTGGGAATTAATCTGCACCCTCTCATTACTGTATGTAAAACAATGTAGTTTAACCATGTCATTGATTAGACATCAACAAGTGGTTTCTGAGGAGGTTGTTGTTGTTGTTGTTTTCACTTTTTCTCCAGTTTGTGTACTGGATTGTAAAGTTTTATTCTTTTCACAGATGAGATCTACCCAAAGATTTATCACACATGCTTCTTCATTGTCACATACTTTGCGCCATTATGTCTCATGGTCCTGGCGTACATTCAGATATGCCACAAACTGTGGTGTCAACAGGTGTGTAGTCCAAACTTTCATTTTATGTTAAGTCACTCATCAGGAGCCTGCATTAAATCAAAGTTTAACATACCTGCGATATATTGTTATTATTCCTTATGACTCCGTGACTCCAAGCACAGTCATTGCGTGGATTATTAATCCAGTAGTGTTTTTTTTAAAAGTCTAATCATTTTATTAAAACCTTTTATTTTTTATTTTTTTAACTCTAACTTTTATTTTTAAAGGTTATCGAGTGCAAGCTTTGGTACTTTCATTAGTCTCCCTCAGCTCCCCCAGATGATATATCTGTGATGTGTGTCAGGGAAAGCCAAATAGTTTATACGATGACTTACTCTTCAGAGGGACGGAGTGAAAAGAGACACTTAACCGTCCACTCACAAGGTTTTTTCAGGTGAATTGTTTTTACAGTCACATCAAAAAGAAAGCAAACCTTCTTTTAAATCAAAAGATTTATATATCAGGAAGACATTAAAAAAAGTGGGTCTCAGTTAGGCATTAAAACCAAATAAATACAACCTCAGATGAACATCAAATGACATATCGTAGTATACGGTATCATTATTTAACAAAGACTAAGCCAGGCTACCGAAACAGTGTCTGAAAAAACGAAATACACCTTTATGACTTCCAAAGGAATAAAAGAGCAGAAAGAAGAGCAAAAGCAGAAGTTTGGCATTTTGCTCATTTGGAACAATCAGGTTTGTTAACACAATGCCAAGAGGAACGGCATCAGCGCCGTTCTTAGAGAATCAGTTCCTGCTGTCCATCAGTCTGGGGGTTATAAGGGTTATAAATTGCCAATCTTCTCACTAGAAGGGTCCCAGCAAGATCAATACAGGGTCAAAAGTTTATGGCTAGAGCTATTACGAAAAACCCACGAGTTGCATCTCAGAGTTTACAAGTCTCATTGTGCTCGGTCACCAAGTTTGTGACAGTACAGTCCGAAAAAGATCGAACTATGGCTTGTTTGTAATGCGTTGCTCGTGGAACGTTTCCTCTCTAAAATGAACTCGGCAGCACACTGTAGCTCTGCAGAGTTACATCTTAATAAACTATAAGATTTCTAAAGTATGATATGGAAAGACAAGACCTAAGGGGAGACCTTTGATGAACTGAGCCATCTTTAACAAACATCAAAACGCAGCAAGTCAACACATATATCTTTTATAAAAGAAAGAAAATTCAAGTATGACGGTGAAGCGGCCATGCTTTGAATTTGTTTTGCTTTTAAAGTCCCTCTGGTCCCTCTGTGATAAACTCATGAAACGTTTGTGGCGCTGTCTGCTTCTTATGACAGCTGGGATGCAATTCTGAACAGGGTGAAGCAGGTACTGTATATGAAAGGAATAAATAGATGGACCTGAGGACCCACAGTCATTAATTCAACCATGAACTCCTCTGCCTCCCAAAGGGAAGTGGATTTAAATGTAAAGCCAAATACCTGACTGGTCAAAGGTTAGCCATCCAGGATACCATAGTAACAGAGACACTGAAAAAAACTGTGTTTTAATGTTGGTCATAAGTGTTAAAGGCTGAAATGGTGTAGCTGGACCAGAAGAGAGCTTTGAATACCTGTCAAAATCAATAAAATGAAGCAATATTGGAAAGAATTGGAAATAAGAGTTGTTCTAAAGTAGGGATGGGCGGTATGGACTAAAAAATGTATCACGATAATTTCTGGCATTTATCCCGATAACGATAAAAATTACGATAAAAAAATACCAATTCAACTCCACCTTTGTAACTATAAATCTATCTCGCTCTCAGATCCGCCATGTTTGTTACACAAAAACGTCATCAACGGGAATTTATCCTTCCTTTCTTTCTTTCTTTCTTTCTTTCTTTCTTTCTTTCTTTCTTTCTTTCTTTCTTTCTTTCTTTCTTTCTTTCTTTCTTTCTTTCTTTCTTTCTTTCTTTCTTTCTTTCTTTCTTTCTTTCTTTCTTTCTTTCTTTCTTTCTTTCTTTTTCCTTCCTTCCTTCCTTCCTTCCTTCCTTCCTTCCTTCCTTCCTTCCTTCCTTCCTTCCTTTTCCCCTTCTTTCCTTCCTTCCTTCCTTCCTTCCTTCCTTCCTTCCTTCCTTCCTTCCTTCCTTCCTTCCTTCCTTCCTTCCTTCCTTCCTTTTCCCCTTCCTTCCTTCCTTCCTTCCTTCCTTCCTTCCTTCCTTCCTTCCTTCCTTCCTTTTCCCCTTCTTTCCTTCCTTCCTTCCTTCCTTCCTTCCTTCCTTCCTTCCTTCCTTCCTTCCTTCCTTCCTTCCTTCCTTCCTTCCTTCCTTCCTTCCTTCCTTCTTTCTTTCTTTCTTTCTTTCTTTCTTTCCTTCCTTCCTTCCTTCCTTCCTTCCTTCCTTCCTTCCTTCCTTCCTTCCTTCCTTCCTTCCTTCCTTCCTTCCTTCCTTCCTTCCTTCCTTCCTTCCTTCCTTCCTTCCTTCCTTCCTTCCTTCACATACGTTCTGCGTTGATTTAACGCAGAACCATAAATCCGACTCTACACAAAAACATCAACGGGAATTTATCATTTTTACCGCGAGATGACACATTCTTACCGTGGGGAATTTTTTTGACGGTATATCGTGAACGGTAAAATATCACCCATTCCTATTCTAAAGTCACTCACAGTGATGTGAAATTAGTGATTTTTTAATAAACAAAATACCACTGAATAATACTACATGTCTTGTGCTGTTTTCCATCCGAGGCAGAACTTACATGATTGTAAGAATTGGTGAAAAAGGGTGCATTACTTTCACCACTTTCGATTATCATCATCAAAATGATGATTATGAGACCTGCTAAGAAGTTAAACTCATTCATGATTGTGAAAACCCAGAGTTAAACCTTGGTTTACTTCACTGAGCACCAAACTCTCTTCTTCATATTGCAGGCTCCTGGTCTGACAAACCTGTTTCTCACAGTCATCTCACTGTTGAAGGTCCTGTGGCATATAGTGTCTCATATATGTGCATATTTAATCAACAGATTCCTGGTAGTACATCTGTGATTCAGAAGAATTGGAGGTCCTTCCAGTGCTCAGCACCAAGTACAGGACTGGGGGAGGCTGTCAGGGTGCGGACCAGCACTGTGTGCGCTGAGATCAAACAAGTCAGAGCGAGACGCAAAACAGCTCGCATGCTGATGGTGGTGCTCTTTGTGTTTGCTTTGTGCTACTTACCAATCAGCGTGCTCAATGTTATGAAAAGGTAATAATCTCTTGGGCTTTGCTGCTCGCTCAATCAAACGCTTTACAATAGAGATTATAGACCAGAGCCCTTTTAACTTTTTGTGTATCTCATCTAAGTGCCGGCTGCAGGGTATTTAAACCACTGAATTGTTGCTTGTTAGAATGACACGGTGAATGCAGAATCGGGCCGTTTACCTGACTTTGCCCTGTCCAACTCCATGTCCAGAGTCTTCGGCGCTTTCAAGAACACAAACGACCGAGAGACGGTGTATGCTTGGTTCACCTTCTCACACTGGCTCATATATGCGAACAGTGCTGCAAATCCTATCATCTATAATTTCCTCAGCGGTGAGTGTTTTATGTGCGCTGGGTCTCTTGAAGTTCAGTCATAAAAAAGTAGGTTTACGACTGCCCTCTAGTGAACAGTTTCACATGGACAATCTGACTCACTGCTTTAGAGTCCCCTCACTCATAATATGTTATAATCAAAAACAAAGTGATGATTTTTTTATTTTTTTTAAAGACTACTGATAGCATTATTTTTATTTTCACACTATACTGGTCAGCTATTAGTCACTTTGAACTGAAAAAGCAGCAGCACGTGTATTTGTAGGCCAAATATGCCAATAGAATCCTTTTAGCATTAATAAGTTAGCATTCATACGTTTGCAAGTTGTAATGTTTCCAAGGCATACACAATGTTCAAAAGTGGATTTCTTTGTTTTTCCAGGAAAATTCCGCGAAGAGTTCAAATCGGCCTTCTCTTGCAGCTGTTGTGGCCAACGGCAGAGTCAGTCTCTCCGGATGAGGACCAGAGCGAGTGTGGACAGCCGGAAGTCCCTGTCAACTCAAGTTAACATTGTGGACAACGTATCGCACATATCTGATCAGATGGTATAGATCCAGGGAGAGACTTCTTATGACCTGTTCAAAGGACTCAAAGGCCACTAAAGACAAGAACAAACGTGTAAACCTGAATTGAAAAAGGCCGAACACTGGGAAAGAATCGAAATGATTGTTTGGTTAGTTTTGCAGGGACACTGAGGAAACTGCCTCCTCTGAATCTCACCACTATTTTGAGGAGATTTTCGTATTTCTTGTGCAATGTTCTTGTCAGTTTGTATATGTGATACACTGCTTATTAAGCAGTGCTATTGTCTTTTATGGCTTTTTACAACAATGGAAACGGGTGCTAAAGAGTATGATTCTTTACATGTGCTGCTCAGATGTCTGTCACCGTAAATGCCCATTCATTTGTCACCACAGTGTATTAAAGGTATGTCAAAAATGCCATGCTGTACAAGAAATGGCCATCAAACTACATTCTTAGTTAGTAAGGCATCTTATCCACATGACACATTCCAAGTTTGTGTTGAGCTTCCCCTTCAAAGAGTAGAAATCGTGGCTACACTATTTGCCCAGCAGAAATGTGCACCTTTTTTTAAACATCTGCAAAATAAGATGTATTGTTCTTCTGAATGGTTGGGATCTTATTGATATGTAGAAGCAGTATGTAATTATATTTTTTTTTACAGCTTGAGAACCCAGGCGATCACATCCTTCAGAAAATATTGTATTTTTAGACACTAAACTGCACAAAACTACACAAATTATAGTGGGCAGGAGGAAATACGGAGTATGAATAATGGATGACGGCAATCAGAGGATGAACACTACAAGGATCTGGAAGAAAATAAGCAATACATTTTTATTATACCATGTTCACACACTAACTGTAAAATATTACAGGCAAAATCACTGTGGGAAGGAAAACAATCAACAAAGTGAAAAGGCAATGACAGGAAGGAGCTTCAAAATGATGCCAGAAGAACCGAACGAATGAACATCTGCTCATTTTTTAAAGCATCATCACCTCCTCTCTTCGCAGCTTAAATCCTCACCGTTGGAAGGCGCACAGGAGGTGAGGGAAGTGCAAGGAGGCAGTAGTTATAGCACAAATCACAAATGTGACACCCTTCCCTCTGAGCTGCACAAGTTTTGTGATTACAAGTATTACAGTGAATGAGATATGGTGTTGATGAGAAATGACTTTTTCTATAAGAGATGCTGAAAAAACTTGCAGGCAGCCTCCTTCTCCAACCAAGGGAGACGCAAGACATGCTTGGATGATAGCTTCAAGATGAACACAAACTATGGATTTATGTGAAATATTGAAATCATCTTCCACCAGCATATTTTTACAATGTGTAACATTTCTTTTTAAATTAATATAAATAACAGAAAATAACAAAATTATGTTGTGATATTTTTTATAGTTCATTTGCATATTTTACTGCAGAAACGGCTTTAACTAGACCCTTTTTTCCTGTGCTATGCTTTAACCTATGTAAGTTTGAACTGAGCAGTTTGCAGCTGTCTGGTGGGAATGAGGCCGTTCCGAACACTGCTCTTTCAACTCATCCCAACAAGGTTTAAGCTGCAGCTCCGGAAACTGACCAGTCAACCATCTAGTCCTCAATCTGCTTTTCCTGTGTCGCTATTATATTTGGAGGAGTGGGGAAACTTGTGAACATTTACAACCAAAGCATATTAGTGAAACACATGGTAAATGCAGGTAATAAAACTGCTCATGATCATATTTCTTTCAAGTGTTTTTTTTTTTTCTTTTAAGTTGACAAAACGCTTAAAGCTTCAAATATAGGCCTGGAAAAAAATCAAATTACACGTGCACCGTTTTATTTGCATTTGCAACCACCAGTGAGCTGACAGAAACAATGCAAGTAGCTCCTGAGCAATGTTCCACTCATAATTTATATTGACTTTTTTTTTTTTCAGGAGGGCTTCGGATTCATTCCCTTTCACGACAAACCCGATGGAGTGTGGCAGCCCACTTTAATGCAGTTTGGTTTATGTGGGAGATGTTCAGTACAAACTTACACTTGCAGAATCATGAAACCAAACAGTGATAGTCATCAGATTTATCAGCTCCTCCACCGAAATAGTAATTAAAAACAAAAAAAGAGACAAAAAAGTAAATCTTAGCAGATAAGGAAGGAATTCTCATCAATACTTCTAAATATAATTGTTTTTTGCAATTTTCTTCACAGCGACTGTGCAGGCAAGGAGCACATCTGGCTTTTCAGCACTTACTATTTTTTCCTGATCTAACATAGTGTTAAGTCTCAAACAGGATGCAGTTAGTTCAGTTGAAGAGACAGGATTTCATTGACGACTGTAACTACCGACCAAGTCTAGTGCTCATTTAGTCAGGAAGATTATGGACCCAAAATATTTGATGGAGTACAAGAGGAGTTAAAAGGCTGACTGATGACAAAGTGGCTCTTCATGGACACTAGTGCATGAGATGATGATTTGCATTTTCTAAATTCTCTAAGAGCAACATTTTAGGTCTATCATTATTTTTCCGTGGCAAACTTTACAGTACAAAACAATGTTAGCCGTTGCTACCGTCTGCAACGCGACATTTCTCCACTAGTTGCCTCAAACTAATTTCTCTATTTTTGATATTTCACTTAATACTTGTTCTTTCTAGATGTTTCTTTTGGGTCATAATTATGAAGCTGTGGCATGTCTGGTAAGGATTTGTATTTTTGATCTTCTGTATGTCGAAACACTTGTAGATCCATAGTTAAACAGTAAACTCAACTCAGCACGGGCACTCTTGCCATGCTAATAGAATTCTGATACTAAAAACATTTCTTCAATGTTATTGTGCTGCAATAGATATTTTTTTCAAAAAGATTACTTTTTGTAACATGTTCCTACACTTCAGCTCACCTAGATTGTTAACTTGCAAGTTGCACTTTGAACTCATTAACATAAACATTGTAATAACTATGGGTGCAGGATTGAAGGATTTTTTAAAAATGTATTAAGTTTTACATGACTACTTTTAATATTTGACCTGAATATGAGAATTTTCATGTCCTTGGTCCCACAGTTTTAGTATTTATGACAAATATTTGTTTGATTTACTTCACTTCAGTCAAATTCTGGCCCGTTGGTTGAATTAACGTTTGTATATTTTGTATTGTGTTATGTATATTGTGACTTTAAATGTTAATTATTTTAGGGTTACTAACTTGATTGCGCAGCAATCTGATCAATGTCTTGTTCTTTTTTTTATATACTTTATAAATGAATTAAACTTGTCTGTGTGTATTATTCTAAGATTTTGAAGACTTTATTAAGCTCTGGAGGGAAATTTAATTGTTGTAGAAGCAACAAATCAGACAAGCAATAGTAAAAAAATAAATAAACATTGACATTTTCGTATGCTGAGAAGGCATACATACTGTATATACCCATATATAAAATATATACCGTATTTCAGATGCACTGTATATACATATATATACACACAAATAAGTGTGTGTGTGTATATGTACAACTTTATACATCGGGCTGACTTACTGGTCAGTTCAGTCCTGAATCTGTCCAGGCTGGTGGTGGAAGTATTATCGAGCCTGGACGAGTCTGCTGCTGAGGCGTCTCCTCAAACTCCTCAAGCGTGTCATGGAGGGGGTGGGAGATATTGTCCATGATTGCCAGCGGTTTTGCCAGAACTCTGTCCCTAACCACCGCCTCCGGAGTTGGGAGCTTCATCCCGATGACAGACTCTGCCTTTTTGATGAGTTTGTTCAGTCTGTTGGTGTCCTTTGCAATGATGCCTGCGTGCCAGCACACCACAGCAAAGAAGATGCTCGCAACGACAGATTGATAAAACATGCGGAGCAATGTGCTGCATAACTTAAAGGACCTGAGTCTCCTGAGACTCCTACTGAGACCCTTCTTGAACATTGCATCTGTATTAGTGGACCATTCCAGCCGTGATCCAGTTGAACTCTAAGATATTTATAAGAAGTCACCCTTCTTATAAATAAAGTCACACTTTCAGTGATGTCAGTCGGGTTTAGCCTCCCTGCTACTTCTCTTGATCCTGCTCAGTATTTCCTAAGCTATCAGGGAACCTATTATGAAAAACACGTTTTTTCTTGCTTTAACATATATAAAGTGGTCTCCCCTCACCCTGCCAACTCAAAGAAGATGAAAAGCCACCAAATTCTGTAGTGTCTGTTCACCCCGCCCGGCTGAATCTTCCAGTGTCATGTGACTTCTACGTAGGGTTGCCACCCGTCCCGTAAAATACGGAATTGTCCTTTATTTGAGAAAAAAATGTTGCGTCCCGTATTGAACTAATATGGGATGCGATTTGTCCCGTATTTTCATTAATTTTTACACCATATTCTAGTTGAATTATTGAAATAAGTTAACTTTTACACCATATTCTAGTTGAATTATTGAAATAAATGAACTTTTACACCATATTCTAGTTGAATTATTGAAATAAATGAACTTTTACACCATATTCTAGTTGAATTATTGAAATAAATGAACTTTTACACCATATTCTAGTTGAATTATTGAAATAAATGAACTTTTACACCATATTCTAGTTGAATTATTGAAATAAATTAACTTTTACACCATATTCTAGTTGAATTATTGAAATCAATTAACTTTTACACCATATTCTAGTTGAATTATTGAAATCAATTAACTTTTACACCATATTCTAGTTGAATTATTGAAATAAATTAACTTTTACACCATATTCTAGTTGAATTATTGAAATCAATTAACTTTTACACCATATTCTAGTTGAATTATTGAAATAAATTAACTTTTACACCATATTCTAGTTGAATTATTGAAATCAATTAACTTTTACACCATATTCTAGTTGAATTATTGAAATAAATTAACTTTTACACCATATTCTTCACCTGTAGGCTATATTCTACATCTGGGCTGATGTGGACATACGTAGCATAGGAGGCTATTTCAGTTGCTATATGGTTGTCTGTCTCTACAGTCATGAAAGTTCAATGCTATTAAAGCATTTTAAACTTTAAATCAAAGCATTTTGTTTTTCATATAAAATAAACACATTTTTATTCAGTTTAGAAGTTTTAGGGCTTTTTTTTTGGCTCCTGCGCTGCTGAAATCAGGGCGTCCCTTATTTCTATTTCTGAAAGGTGGCAACCCTACTTCTACGAGCCGTTCAGAATCTGCTCCCGTCGTTACGTAACGACGGGAGCAGATTTCCATACGTCTGCCGCTGCTGAAACCACGCCCACAACTAACTCCGCCGGCCGGAACGTCCGCCATTGTTCAGAAGCGGTGGCTGTTTCCTCAGCGAGGGACAGTTTTTGCATCGACACTTACCCTCATAAAATGATCAGTACGGACCCGGCAACTGCACACGAGTTATTTTTTTATGTTATTTATATTTGTCTACAAGTATGATCTTTGCATGGGCTAAGTGTTTAGCTCAGCTCCGGAGCACCGGGGCCGCTCACCGGACCAGACCGGTTAGGAGCCCCGGTGGCTCCAGTGTTCCCTAACGGAGCCACTCACTCGTTAGGTAACACCGGAGCTCTATTAGTAATACATTTTTCTTCTGTCTATGGTTTCAGATCTTCCAAGCAATGCACCTGGAGCTGTTCAACGACACCTTCAGAAGATGCACGGTCCTTCCTTGAGCCAGCAATAGTGCATACATGTTATTTATATACAGCTTATGTTATTTTATTTTTTTAACAATAAAGTTGTCATTTGTGAAAATTCAGTGTTGTGATTTCTTTACAGTTAACACGATTCATTTGTCTTGTAACATAAGAAATGAAATGATGAGGAATCGGAGTAAAGAACTGTGGTGTACCTGTTTAGAATTCAATTAAATCTTCCTGTTTGAAGACAAGGTGACCCGGTCAGGAAACTAAAGGCTGATTTATGGTTCTGCGTTTCACCAACGCAGAGCCTACGGCGTAGGGTACGCGTCGATTTGACGCAGAACCGTAATTCAGGCTTTAAGATCCGTTTACACCGTGTCATAACTGCATGCGAGCGTCCGACTATCCCGTCGAGCTGCGTGACATCGGACGCTCACTGTCCACACTGACTCCGTTAAACTCGCGGCCAGTTAGGACAGTCTAATACAAAAAAAATAAAGCCATGGAATTTATTTTGTCGCAGAAGCTCGCTTGCATGGGACAGGCTTTGTGTACGCAGCCGGCTCTTCTCCCCGGAGCGAGGCTTTGTGTCCTCCCCTGCTACACGTCATTCAGGCAGCCAATCAGCGCAGTGCCTCATTATCATAGCCTCCCCGCCCTTCAGAATCCCTCACAGAAAAGGAGGTTAGAAGCGGTAAAACTAGAGACATGGCCCAGAGGCTGAATTTCTGTTTTATTCTTTAGACAGATTTTTTTTAAGACATTCAAGGCCTGTTTAAAATATACATTAAATGCCATAATAGGTCCCTATATATATATATATATATATATATATATATATATATATATATATATATATATATATATATATATATATATATATATATATATATATATATATATATAATATAATATAAATTAAAATTTATAAAAAATGGTTATTGGTACAAACTATAACTATGCATTGTTTGAATTTGTTGATGTTATAAAATGTATGAATATGTATTGTCTTATTTATATCTAAATGTTAAACAGAATTACTTTTTATTTTTTCTTTACTTTCTGTTTTTCCTTTCTTTTTATATGCTACCTCTTTAGGTTTGCTTTTAATATTTTGTTGTAATGTACTGTGTATTATGTGTCATACCCCAGGAAGAATAGCTGCAGTCTTGCTGTAGCTGATGGGGATCCAAAGTAAACTATAAACTGTAGCAGGTGACGTCCTGCAGGGTCGGTGCTCACATAACGTATCTGTGTGTAAACAGCGGCCTCTGCCTCGGCTCGGTCGACTACTACTCTATTTTTTGGGGATGGAGTGCACTCACATCGGTGGAGACGCACGACGCAAAGACAGGATCCTAGTAACGGCGTCTGCTGTCCAACTGCTTGGCTGTGAGTGCAGTCAGTCACCTATGGCGCTTTTCCACTAATACCTACTCAGCCTGACTCGACTCGCCTCGGTTTGGTTCTTTTCCACTAGGGGTCTAACATGCCGAGTAGATACTTTTTCTGTATCTATTCTGCCGAGGTTCTAAAAGCAGATCCAACAAAACTGAGGTAAAATGAGCTCTTTAAAGGTGACTTATGAAAAAACACGTCCCTCAAAGCATTTCTTTAAGGGTTTAAGGTCATTACCTCCTAACAAAAAGGATAACGCAAAGCTGTAACACAAACTTCAAATGAGGGACACCCAGCAGGAGAAGGGGGTGGGGTTAGGTTGTTAACTCCACCCCCTACAACTAGCTGCTAAATGCGTTTAGCTAGTGTTTTTCCCTGTTACTGCTGTGCAGTAACCACAGGTTGCTGCCTCCAAGGTCCACTTACTTTTTCCAACAGCACTGTGAATGTTTAATGGGTGCTCAATTGTTTTTGTGTGCTATCATGTCATGCACATTGTGATTGTCTAATATTAAGACTCAGATGAAAAACAGATTACATTTGATTATAAATTAGTGAAGAAAACCAGTTAATTCCAAACGTTTGACATATTTTTCTTGCTACTGTGTGTTAGGCACCATCACCTTGCATATTGAGAGACACTTTTATTGTGACTCCAACAATACCTGTGAACAAATTAATTTCATAGTTATCTTCCTTTTTTCCCTGGAGTGGGATTTGTTTTTTATACATGGTGGATTTTTTTTTTTAAATACTGCCTGATATAATGTATGTGAATGTAATTGGTGTTCCTGCACTAAAAAAACAATGCAAGGTGGCTTTAAGATTCATATAATACATATAGAACAATATGGTCATTCACACCATCATTTTTATTTTTTTGCAGATATTTCTTTATTTTCTTGTCTGTCTCTTATCCACTGAAGCCACTCAGTGCTTCGCTTAAACACACTTAAGCGTCTGTGTGTTAGAATAGAATAGAATAGAATAGTTTATTGTCATTATACATGGGTACAGTGACATTAAAAGCAGCATCACCTTTCCAGTGCAAAGACAGTGCAAACAGATATAGATATAGAAATATAAATAATATAAAAAGGATAAGGTGCATTTTCAAATAGTCAAATTAAGACCTGAGATCCTATCTACAGATAATAACATAATAACTACACATGTGGTGGAATATAGCACGGATAGGCCGGGAAAAAGTATTTGATTTTTTGTATTTGATTTATTTTGTACATGTAAAAAAACAACAATTCAAGAGATAAGAAAACAAAACAAAGAAATTCATACTTTAACACTTGATATCTTAATTTACATGTGCCAAAAATTGCACGGTCAAAACAGTAATTGAAGACATTCAACTTTTGTTCAGGGCGATTATGGCTTTAGGGAAAAAGCTGTTTTTCAGTCTGTTGGTTTTGGACCTGATGACTCTGTAGCGTCTTCCTGAGGCAGCGGGTCAAACAGGTCAGAGCCGGGGTGTCTTTTTTGATTTTAGTGGCTCTGCTGAGGCAGCGGGAGGTGTAAATGTCCGTCGGGGGGTGGGGGGTGGGGGGGGCAGCCGATGATCTTCTGCGCTGCTTTCACCACCTGCAGCTGCCATACCATACTGTAATACAGTGCGTCAGCAGGCTCTCCATGGATGAGCAGTATTCAATTCAATTCAATTTTATTTGTATAGCGTCTAATACAACAAAAGTTGTCTCTATGCGCTTTTCAGAGACCCAGAACATGACCCCCGAGCAATTATTACATAAACAATGGCAGGTAAAAGGGGGGGGTGACCGCAGGCCAGCACGTAGCTCCTGAAGCTCCGGCCTGCAAACATGCACAAAAGCGAAAAAAAGGGGCCAGCAAAGAAACTACAGCAACGATGGACAAGAATGATGGCTATGAGATACTTAGATACTTAGATAATAAATAAAAATGGAAAAGGAGAGGAGAAGAAGGGTGAGAGGCACTGCCCAGTGGATCATGTCAGTGCCCCCCTGCAGCATAGGCCTATAGCAGCATATCTACCACGAAGCTATATTTGAGACTAACTATTATAGTCTTGTTCTATAGCTGCAGCTATGACTACTGACTCTAACACACTAGAGGTTTACTAACACCAACTAGAGGTTTACTAAACACTAACTATAGGCTTTACTAAACAGAAAGGTTTTAAGTTTGGTGTTAAAGGTGGAGGTGGTGTCAGCCTCCTTAACCCAGATTGGAAGTTGGTTCCATAGTAATGGTGGCTGATAGCGGAACGGTAGAAGGTCAGCAGCAGGTTGTCCAGCTTGTATCTCCTGAGGACTCTCAGGAAGTGCAGCCGCTGCTGAGCCTTTTTGGTGATGGCGGTGACGTTCTCAGACCAGGAGGTGCTGTCGGAGATGAGGAGGCCAAGAAACCAGAAGGTGTGGACCCTTTCCACTCTCTGGCCGTTGATGTGGCTGGGTCGGTGTTCTGTTTCCTGAAGTTGACAATGATCTCCTTGATTTTCCGGTGTTCAGAGTGAGGTTGTTCTCTGAGCACCAGGCTATTCATCGAACCACTGGCAGCTTCCATTAGACAATGCAACCACATCTCTCTTACTCTCAAAAAAAAACAAAAAAAACAAAGGGTGGGGGGTAAATAATCCTTTCGCTGCCGTCCTACCTGCCTCTTGCTGGGGCTCCCGGTCGGGCAGCTTGGAGTCTGGTGGGGGGACAACCTACTCGCCTCCTGGTGCATCATGGGTAGGTTTAATCTGACCCCCTGCTCGCCTCCAGAAAATCTGGTGAATTTTCAAAATAAAAATACCACGATGGGCTCTGAGGGATTTACAAGAGATCTGAACCAAGTACAAGGAGAGGTTCAGTTTAAAAGTTGAACATCCTTTTTATAATTCCAGAAAGGACAAAACACGCATACAGTCTCAAAACAATCAGACAAACCATTCAAGCATGCAGCATCAAAAATATTCTGCTTCTGAGCGTTTTGCATGGCGTTTTAAATGTATTTTCAAATGTTTATTTTGGGTCTTGTTATATTTTCTAATTCTAATCACAATTAGCTTGCTGCACAACTTAAATTTATTCAGGCTTAGTCTATACACAGACACTTGGTTAATCAGGGACACGTGTCCAAATCAGAGGGCAAAAGGCAGTGCCAAAGGATACGAGGTGTATTAAAAACACACTGAAGCTTATCCAAGGACCTGGAACACTCGGCGAAGAAATTGAGTTTACACAGAAGCTGCGGAGACAATAGGATGAAAGTGTAATCATTTGGTGAAGAAAGAAGGCCCCTTATCTCATTTTACAATTTGCATGCCCAGTTTTATAGGCCATCGGAAACTGATTGTACAGGCGGGATCAGGCTGAATATTTCTGGGAGACAAATTAAGAAGAACAGCAAAAGATCCCAAAAGGTTATATCACTGTGGATTACTGAACTGCAACCACAAAGTATGAATAAATCAAATATTATTTCTTAAGTCAACAAATGGCAAAAGTAGGGACAAAAGAATCTATGGAGAGCTCCAGGGAAGAGAGTTTTCTGTCTTAAGTGAGGAAAGAGTGGACATTGAAACAGGAAACAATAAAACAATATCACAATGAATTCTGTGCAATTAAAGTTGTGCTTATTTACAACACAAATGAGCCCCCAGTGTAAAGTTCAAATCTTTCTTGTTGTATAGAGTTGAGTTTAGTCCAACTACAATCCATTTAAATCATGTTCTTTATATTTTATTCATGTGCCAATTTTTTCCAATTCCAAAAATAAACTGATAATTAGGTATAAATAAACACTTGACCAAAGTTTCATGTACGATGTGTTTTTATGTTGTTTTGGTGTCATTGGCAGGTGTAATGTAATTACAGAGCTCAGGGTACAGCTTCCAATAAACATGTTACATCCCGTTGACCGTGCATGGTGTGTCACAGCTGAAGTGGTCACATCACACCGAGGGACGGATCAGGGGCAGGGGAGCTTCAGTTGTCCACCCAGAGCAGCCAACATGCAGCTGAGACATCTGGAGGCTGCTGCCTTTCTCGGTGAGTAAACTGGCTCCAACTCTGTTTGCACAGAGAAACCTGCAGTCGTATCTGCTTCGTGTTTTTTTTTTTTTAGGACTAATGGTTTATTAATCTACAGCTGTTCAACAAACCAACCAAATCTTCACCAGTAATTTGTTTGAAATCGCATTTTTATGAGTGCAATTTAATATATATTGAAATGAGAGATAAACAAATCAGTAATTTTTAATCTGTATTTCAGGGATTGTTATTCCTCAGATATGCTGCATGAAAATTTCTTCTCCAGCTTCTGACTGTTTGCCTGCGGTGGATACCTGCATGTCAGATTTATGCAAGCTTGAAAAGGCACTTTATGCTGGCGTCTGTAAAGGTACAAATAAAATGTTTTACAGTTTTGCATTTATTGCTCTTGTGCACTGGAACATGTAATCACCGTCACTAAAATGTTGCAGTGCCAGGTCAAGTGCAGCTACTTTTGCTCAAGAAGCTAATTTCATGAAGCTTATAGCTTACATATCATAACTGAGACAGAAGTGTGTGTCAAAGTGAAGATAATTAATCACAGGATAATGATGATGATGGTTTGATATTAGAATCTTGTATCATGATGCTGAATTGCAGATAACTTCATAAACGCAGCAGGGGTCACTTACATTAGGAAACACCTGTTATCCACATGAGTGCTCATGCTTATGGAAAATCCTGTTTTTCTGCCTCCCCCGTGTGTTTGTGATATTCAAGATGAAGAATGCCAAATAAAGAGCTCAGAGGTCTGTAACCTGACCATCCAGACCGCAATGAACCAGTTTCCTGCTCTGCGAGGGTGTGTGTGTGCCTGGGAGGAGGAGTTCTGCGACTCCATACAAGTGCTGGCTAAACAATGCCCCCGTATGCCAGGTGCAGACTTCTTTGATAAGCATTCGTGTGAAATTGCATTTTTGTTTAACAAAGGTGATCCTATCTATGAGCAAGACTACTCTGCAGCATTTACAGCATGCGCTTCACAAAAAGCACACAGTTTTAATGGGCTTCTGTTGTGGAAGAACTAATCCTTTTTCCCCATTATTTGAACAGTAATTCAGAAGAAGACAAGCGAAATGATGGACTGGCAATCAAGCAATTTAATAGACTACGGTAGTAATCTGTTCAGTACAATACTCATCTCAGAAATAATGGGGAAGTAGTAAGGAACTGTAAAGTTTCACTCAGCCGTGACCTCTTTCTTACAGTATATGATGCAGCTGGATCCTGCGTGGACCGAATTGGTGTTTGTCTCAGTGATTCAGTTTGCAACAGACACCTGGTACCTGTTCTTCAGGCATGTGAGGCAGAGCAGTGCAGCAGCGACCACTGTCAGCAGGAGACGCAACAGTTTTATACCAGCATGCCCCAAAATGCTGCAATAATGCTGGTAATGTGCGAGTGTGAGGCTTCGGAGCAGAGCTGTCAGCTGATGAAAACTGCTGTGCAGACTGGCACGTGTGGAGAAGAGACCAGGATCTGTCAGGAAAGGCTTGGCCAGTGTGTTGAGGATGCAACCTGCAGGTATGTTCTCTGGCACTAAAAAGGTAAATGTGATTTGTATAGAAGACAATTCATGCACAAAACATCCACCAAAGAATGAAATGCAAATTAGTTTTTTATTTGACAAGAAATTTAAGTTCAAAATTTAGTGGAAACTAAAGTCATGAGCAATAACCAGTACTGGAGTTGAGGGGGGATGAGGGGGGATGGCATCCCCCCCTGAAATAAAAATGGTCAAAATCATCCCCCCTGTAAAACTGCCTTCCCCCTTTCCATCCCTTATCTCATTTCATCAATGAATGTGGTTTTACTGCTATTTCAACATTTAGAGTCATCACCAGAAAAATAACACCAGAAAAATGTGACAATTTTCACCTTTTTCAGGTAAATTTTCTGCCAGTGGGACGAGATGTATCTTCTCATTACAAGCAAAAAATGTTGTTCCACTGGCAGATTTTTCTACTTATTTCAAGTGAAAATCTACTTGAAACAGGTGAAAATTGTTGTTTTTTCCAGTGATGAGTCTTGTTTTAAGTGTAATAAGATTTTTTTTTTTAGACATTTTAACTAGAAATAAGACAAATATTCTTGAAGATTTTGAGTTTTTGCAGTGATCCATTTTACTTATCCTGTGAAGGACAGAGTCATATTGATAAGTTCAGAAAACTGTTTTTTATTGTTGTGTTTCGATGTATTTGATGTAAGCCCAGTGGATATTTAAAGCTTACAGAAGGCTGCATTTAACTGCTGCTATGTCATTCCTGCAGTATTTCTGCAGGTGTTTTGGTCAGTGCTATTATTTGTAATAGATTATATTATTTGTAATCCGCACAAATTATCTGTCCCCATATGATAAAATCCACCATCCCCCCTGATTTTTTTTTTACAACTCAAGTACTGGCAATAACAATGTTTCCAGTAATCACAGGCAGTTTTAAGCACTGATCATATAACAGAACTGTAACTAAATAGTAAAGAAGAACTGGTGATCAGTCTCATGCTATGGAAGACTCTTTCCTATAAATCTTCTCAATCTGCTGTCCATTCCCAGTTTTTACATCTAGGTGGCAGCGAGCTTCCATGCAAGACAAGGTGCAGGCACAACCATCAGGTGTAATTTGGGTCATAATGTCCTCTGCAATTGGACACAGTGTTTATTTGAACATACTGGAGACGTTTTGTTTATTCACACAACTTAATCATATTGAAAATATATATTTATCCACTTGCTATTTGTTTCATTTGGCAATCCTATCCATACACAGGACAGTAGTACTGTACACACAGATATTCCACACAGCTGTTTTAAAGCCTCGGAAAGCAGCAATGCTGTTGAAGTGTAGCGGTTTACTTTTCCAAGAGCCATTTTTAATCAATAAAAAAAAGAATGTAATATTGTCATCTAATAATGCTTGTATATAATACTATTTTTCATCTTATATGTAACAGAAACCTGTTAAAAACCTTCCAAGCCAAATGCTGGAGCCCTGAAGAAGCAGAATGCAGTGAGAGAAATCTTAGGATAGATGAATGTTTCACCCTGAGGGATCCAGCTCTCATCCTCGGCACTCATTCTGACTGTAGAAGAGCCTTCTTGGCTACTTTAGGCACAGTTCTCCATCATCGTTGTACGTGCAAAGGAGTGCACACTGACCATCTACCGGCATGTCGAATGATCCGTGATGTATTTCATAACAGATCACATTTCAGTGAGTACAATTTTGCTTTCTGAAAAATTAGTTTTAGTAATAAAATGTATTTTCATACGGAAACATTTCATGTTTTTAAATGCTTTTCAGTACCGTTTAGAGAAAGCAGTGGTGGTCCTACTAAGCCTCCTGAAATCAAGGGATCTGAGCATGCTCACACATGGTCATACGGTAAAAACCTTGTTTGTAATGCAGTTATTCAACTTCATTTTTTTCATATAAATGACAGTTTATGAAACCATTTGAAATGTATGTGATCTTTTCAGACCATCTGTTGTATTCTTCGGCAGCTGTTTTACTCACAGGAGTCGTTCTGTTTGTGCTTTTGGTTGTTGTGAGTAAAATCTGGTAAGTCACTGCAAACAGATGTGTTATTCCTCTGGAATTGTAGTATTGTAATGTCACGGCAGCATGAGATGATATTTTTGTCTTTGTTTTCTTTATCTTGTAGGCTGTTAAGAAGGAAAAAACTTCGCCATCCACAAAAGAGGGATTGCATTGTTATTTTCTAATGTTTGTTCATCTGAAACTCATATTCAGAGCTCATTAGGAACAATACCATCTGTTGCAGGGATGTTATTTCATTTTGCTAGATAGTTGTTTTTTTCAGGATATTATAAGTAAATGAGTTACAGATTGTACCAGTACCTGTTTTTGTCAAGGTATTGTGATGTGAGCGGCTATAATGCAATGTTTTATCGGCTTTCAAAAATGTTTTTTAATGTCTAAAATGTACCGTGTAATTTCTCTTCTCTTCAACCTTGGATCTTTTCAAATTTCTGTCCAATACGAAAGCGAAGACATGACCAGAGCCATATCAGTGGTTATGAGGAAGCGATGGAAGTAATTAGTTAGCTTGTTCAAGCTCTTCTCTCTTCTGACCTTGTTAAGACACTTGCTACAAAATGTGAATTCATTTAAAATGGAGAGATGTCTGAGTGGAGACGGATCATTAAGTGTTGCAATAATCATTGCAATAAGTGCTGGATGACTTTCTCAAAGTCAAACAGAAGTTTGGAGCTCATTCAAACCTAATGCCACTGTCATATCTCAGCAAATATTGATGGAATTGTATGGATTATTTCTTCATCCCGTGAACCCCAAAGCTTGTATTATGTTGTGTCGAGAGAATTTGTATCCATAGGTCAAATGGATAAAAAGAAAGAAGAATAAATGGAGGTGAATCACTGAGAAACCCAAAGTGAAATCTTCAAAAAAATTACCTGGCTTCCATCCACTATTATAAATTGCTTTGATTGTGACGGATATCCTGACAATTATAATATTTAGTTTTTAGTGTAAGAGTATTTGTGAGGAGAAAAGTGCAGCTGGACAGGCTTCCCAATAATGGCCCATGTAAATGAAATGTTTCACCTCAGCAACATATCAGGATAGTGAGGGGCAGATGAAGCCTGACCAGTTAATGTAGTTGGGGGTAAAGTCACAACAATATGCAACTACACACCACAGATGTAAGGACCGTATAGGCGGTTCACATGGCTGTCAATTTCTGGCCCCAGGAATCCCTCATATCTATATTTAGAAGCTCTGACCCAGTTATCCAGGTATCACACCTCTTACACCCCCCCCCCCCCCCCCTCCCCGCAGCCTACCTCAATAACAGCCCATTACTGCCACACATTTCCCACACCTTTACAGGTGTCAATGTTATGCTTATTACATTGCCGTGCATAAAGTAGGTAAACATTTTTTAATGACCATTGCGTTTAGCAAACAAGCTGCCATATACAACCCCAAGTGAAAAGAGTCATAACATATTCAAAATGCAGTAATTTAAAAAAGATCATAATTTCTTTGATTTTTAGGCTTGCTTTGACAGAATGAACTTAAATTGTTTCATATGTTTTCTTTTAGGCTTTGTTTCATTTAATGTACATGTATTTTTTTCTTCTTTAAAGGAGCCGTCTGTAAGAAATGGCCAAAACTGGTACTGCAGTCACTTTCAAAATATTGTTGAGCGGCGTGTACCCTCCCCCTCCTCCCCCCGACCAGAGGTTGCCAGGTAGGCTGCAGAATGCAGCAGGAACGTAGTTTGCCATGGCTGCAATAATTAGAGCCGAGCTGGCAACCCGGATGCCGAAACAATACTGACTTGGTGATTGGGAGATAGGTGGAGGGTGGAGCTTCAGAAACAATACTGACTTGGTGATTGGGAGATAGGTGGAGTGTGGAGCTTCAGAAACAATACTGACTTGGTGATTGGGAGATAGGTGGAGGGTGGAGCTTCAGAAACAATACTGACTTGGTGATTGGGAGATAGGTGGAGGGTGGAGCTTCAGAAACAATACTGACTTGGTGATTGGGAGATAGGTGGAGGGTGGAGCTTCAGAAACAATACTGACTTGGTGATTGGGAGATAGGTGGAGGGTGGAGCTTCAGAAACAATACTGACTTGGTGATTGGGAGATAGGTGGAGGGTGGAGCTTCAGAAACAATACTGACTTGGTGATTGGGAGATAGGTGGAGGGTGGAGCTTCAGAAACAATACTGACTTGGTGATTGGGAGATAGGTGGAGGGTGGAGCTTCAGAAACAATACTGACTTGGTGATAGGGAGATAGGTGGAGGGTGGAGCTTCAGAAACAATACTGACTTGGTGATTGGGAGATAGGTGGAGGGTGGAGCTTCAGGCCAAAACAAAAAATGACAACATAAACATCAGTTGAGGGCTGCAACTCCTCTTTTTAAACTGGAATATCCTGGCTTGAGTGCTGTTGTCAGTGACATAAGTATTTGAAATGAACATGATTTTTAAATGTCTGTTGACATATCGGGGTCATTTTATGATTCGTTTTATTATTGCTCTTACATACAGCTCCTTTAATTAAATCCATCACTATATGATTTAGACTTGAAAACCTGATGTTTACCGCTATAGCCTCGGGCTCCCATCTCTATACTTGTTCCCGGTTCGTGTTCCAGGGAACTTATTCAAGTTCCCATCAGGCTAGAGGCATGCTGCACCTTAGCCATGTTGTCCATTATAGATGCAACACCCAGATACAGACGATGCCTACGCTCATGTCTCTCAGCAATTTGGTATCACCAAAATCATTTTTTTTAAAGTAACATGTTTTTGGAAAGGGTTGAGAACATGTTCTAACTCACATTCCAACAGCATTTCGACATTGCATAAAATTTAAACGATAACAGATATTCAAATGTCATAAACCAGTATTTTATTCACCACTGTTTCCATATAAAAATTGAGGAAATATATCACCTGGAGAAAAAAGGATAATTTGGAACTTGATGGCAGCAACACGACTGAAAATGTCGGAAAAGGATTGTGCTTCTCCCTAACCCCTATCCCCTAAGAAAACCTCTGGCTGGAGTATGGGGAAGGGAATTTCCCCTTCTTGCCTCATATAAGCCTCAAGCTGCTCAACAGTGCTGGGTCTTCTTCATTGTTTTTTGCACCTGGACTATGAAACCATGCTTTTGTAATTGCCTGCAGGATGTGGTTTAGCATTGTCTTGCTGACATATGTAAGGCTTTTCCAGAAAAAGACAATACCTGGGAGGGTGCATAACTTATCTAAAACCTGCATATACCCCCCCATAATTTCTAGATGTGCTTGTTGCTGCACTCCTTCAGAAGTACTGACAAGCCGGATGGTCCCTCTCCTCTTTGGTCTGGAGGATGCAATGTTGTTGCTTCTGGATCATGTTCACATTTGGTTTCTTCTATGTGAGAACGATATTTAACCTGAACTTGTGGATGGCACAGTGAACTGTGTTGTTCACTTTCGTAAAATGTTGCTGGGCCCATGCAGTGATTTCAATGACAGAATCATGCTTGAAGATCAACAACATCCATTATGTTTTTGGTCTTCAACCAACCGTACAGAGATTTCTCCTGATTCTCTGAATTGTTTGATATGATGTATTTTGGACGGTAAGATATTCAAAGTCTTTGCAATTTTACACTGAGGAACAAGACATTATTTTACACTTTGTATGTAGTTTTTCACAAACTGATGAATGCTAGCCCGTTTCCACCTAAGAGACTCTGCCTCTCCGAGATGTTGTTTTCAGGCCTAGTGAGGTCACTGATCTGTTGCCAATGAGCCTAATTAGTTGCAAGCTGTTACTTGTTTCCTCCAGGTGTTTCTTTTTAATACAACTTAAGTGCAGCTTTTATTGCCAGCATTCCACAATCTGAGATGTCTTGCTATCATCAAATTCAAAATGAGCAAATATTTTTCCTCAAGCAGCAAAATTATTCACTATGTTTCCCATGTTCTGTTGTCAATAAAATATGGGGTTTATGAAATTTGCAAATCCACTGTATTTTGTTTTTATTTACATCTAAAATAGTGGCCCAATCTTTTAGGCAGTGTGTTTAGGGTTAGGGTTAGGTGTACATGGAAAGGACCCAGAAACAGACCCAGCAGATCAGTCTGTTGAGTTTTTATGATTTTATCATTTTCAAATATTCACTTCACAGGCCTGTTTATTATTTAGAATCACATATTTCCTAATATGTCTCAGAATATGACTGCGCGAGTGCTTTATTTTCTGTGAATTAAATTTCTGCACAAGGAAGACAATTCAAATCTTTTAATATAGTTCCATTTTCTTTTCTTTTTTTTTGATATTGATAAAATGCATGATGTTTTACAGATAAGACAATGGTTAACCAATCAGACAAGACAAACCTGAAAACAATACCACCACATTTGTTTTCAACCTCTCGGATCATCTCGGGTAAATTCAGTCTGGGTAGAAAAGATAGGGGGCTTTTCTGTGGTGACCTTTGGCAAACCCAACAACACAAACTCCCTGGTGTTTTATTTGTGGTACTTTTGAATTGTATTCATTTAAAATATGAGCAGAAGTATCTTGAGATGTAAAGTGCATATCGAAGTACCCATAATTCAATTCAGCAAGCAGCTGGAAGGGCATACATCTTTATTTTATTATCTTAAAAGGCCACAGAGCTATGAAAACTTGGAAAAGTCATCGACCTTTATAGAGTATATTTTGTTATAGCCAAATAAATGTCAAAAGACCTCAAAAGAACATTTCATTGTGCAGCATTTACAAAAGCCAGCACAGTAGGCTTTGTAACGTATCTGGATTATCAACCTGAGCCTTTATCGCAAATAAAACCTGAAGTAACTTCCAATCCAACATGCACTGTCCTTTCTAACGATATCAAACCATACAGTTTGGCCAAAACTGAGTCGACCGGACCTGCAACTGATCCCCGGGATCTAAACGGTGGATATGAAGGGAAAGCCAGGAAATGAAAATTAGGCGGCTTGTTAGACTTTTTTGAGAGGTGAAACACAATATAGTGAAGCGAAGGCAGCGAATCTGAATGCAGCAAAAACAGGGAAAACCTTTAACAAGGAACAGAGTCATGTACGGAGAAGTTCTCTCATATTGAAACACATCACGGTGTCCTGCCTCTTGCTCTGGCGACCTTGGAGTTTGTCTCGCGACCCAACGCGCTGCAGATGAACTCACCAGCCTCTATGACTTTGGCCAGGTTCACACCCTGTGAAAACACATTCCAGCATCAGCTAATTACACCGTCTTCAAGCCGATCAGAGACACAAATAATAACTGTGAAGATAAAGGTATCTTGCCCATGAACTTAAATACATGAGTGCAATCAAGTTACCTTTTTTTCCGTTTTTTTATGTCACCATAATTACACATTAGAGAAATCAAAGTAGCAGGTGTAATGAGAACTAGTTGAATTCTCTAAAATACTACGGAGAGGTACTTGAATGCTTCCTTTACGGTTTACTATTACAACGGAAGCAGTGGAGCATCCTTTCCAAAGAAAAGGAGACAATTCTGCCCAATAATTCCTTAAAGCAGTCCGTGCAAACATCTCCTGCCATTTTACTTTAAGCTAAAGATGTTTCACAAATACATCAATGAAAAGTTCTTCGTAAGATTTTTTTTTTTCTTTTTACAATTCAGCCACACTCTGTGCAACAACAAACTACTAAACTGCAGTAAAATATTCCACCAGCAGAGGTAGGAATTGTTTAATGGTTCATGATACCATGTGTGCTTTGCCATGGTCTTTTACAACTCATGAAAAACCCACTGATACGTTAAATAAACATTTTCAGCGCAGGATGTTTGTAGAGTGATATGTTTGTGTAAAAGCTCTGAAAGTTTGTATGAGTTGGGTTTTGATGGGATTACAATACATCAGGTCTGTCCAAGTGACCTGTGAAAACATACTTACCGTTTCAATGCCCATGCCGTGCAGCATGTAAAGAACATCCTCTGTTGAAACATTACCAGATGAACCCTGTGCGTAGGGGCAACCTCCCAGGCCCGCTACTGCTGAATCCACCACCGAGACCTCCATCTGCAAGGACAAACAACAGAGACATTCAGCTCCAGCGCGCACAGCTTCACCTCGGGTGAAATACAGGAACAAGGATCCTTGTTCTGCCGGATTGTTCTGTCTGGTGCAGTGCACCTTGCCAGGTCTGTGGTCGTGTTTTACAGCTGTTTTGGAGAACTGCGGGATTTGGTCCTGAAGATGAGTGGGCACAGAATGTCCCACACTATGGCTTAGTCATCCTCTCTGTCAGCTGAAACCACCGACACTGCATATTTATGGCCTCGTTCTATGAGAGGGATATTATATATTTGGAAGGGGACGTTTCATATGTTTCTGATTCTCTTGTTTATTCATGTTTTTACAGGACTATTCTGGGTCTAGGCATAAGGATTCATTTTCTTGCCATAGTGAGAGGACACTTTTTTCTCAAAGTATGCCAGAAAACTTAAAAAAAAAAAAAAAGTCTTAATACAAATTTACAAAACAGCACTTGAAGTAAATTATTATTGTAATAATTATTTTCATGTAAAGATGTTTCTGTTCTCTCGTTATTTTTTTGACTAAATATGTGAAGGACGAATTTGACATTTTTCAATATTTATATACCTTTTGACTGCCTACTGCCTACATCATAATTCAGATTTTAATTGTTTCACTGCCTGCAATGGTAAATATGTGGCCTACAGTACATAGAAAGTAATGGGGTAGCCCTAGCTCAAGAGACAAAGTAATTTTATTTCACTTAAAAGGTTGCTAGTTTGATCAGAAACTTCCCTCGTCCATATGTCAAAATCCCCTTTAACTGAACCCGATTGATTTTTATTCAAATCAGTGTTTTGTTGGAGTGTTTACAAAACAGTTTCAAGAGCTGCCACGGAAAAAAAGCTGCTGTTTTGAAGTTTGACACTAAAATTTGTAGAAATAGATTTTAATTTATGCTTGAAGTCACATGTCCTAATCAAAGAGACAGAGCCGCAATGTGCAACTGAACCACAAGCGCGTGCACACCCACACACACACACACACACTCCCTCACAAAGTGCTGAGGTTTAGACCTTCAGTTATCACTCATTATAAATGTCTCAGGATGTTTTCCACATGTCCCTGGGATTGTCATGAGAATATTAAAGTTGTTTTCCAGCTTCTGTGGCAGAGCCAGATGTCAGGGAATCCTACAGTGAAACGAAATGAACACACTGATCCTCTCAGTGGCATCGGGTCATGAGGGACTTGCGTCCTGCGGAGCTGAGCTGGGCGAGCTAAATTAAAAGAACCTCTATAGCTTTTTCAGAACAATGCTGCTAATTGGTTGCTTTTTCTGCAGACAAGAACCTACTTCTTTCAGGGGCCGTCTGAGCCAGCTGTAATTGCTGTTTGTGTTGGCAAGAGGAGTGGAGGAGGTGTGTGCTACTCTGGTGAGTGCAGCGCACGAGATTTCCAGACCTTGGTGGAAGCTTGAGCAGGATATTGTGCTGGGCAGAATTTTTTGTATTATAAACACAGAGTTGTAATCTACCATGCCAATGATCTCGCTTTCAGCTGCCGCCACTGTAAGGTCACAAGTTTTCAGCATACACTAAATCTTCAGCACGGTGCCCTGCACCTCTGGACACTAATCATGCAGGAATTGGTGGTCAGCATCTTGAGCTTGCCAATGTTCAGTTAGATTCACACTGTCCAGAAACCAGATGTGTGTTCAGGGTTAAAAACCCATTTTCAGTGAGCTGTGGCCGTATAAAAACAATGCATTCCTGGATAAAGACACGGTGCGTTTTCAAACTTGCACGATTTGGGATAAGCTTGTTGACATTCTACACTCTGAGTGAATGGGGCTGAAGATGGACATGCTCCCATTTTGGTTTTACAACTGCGTCAGAGAAGAGTGAGCGTATTCACACTGGGATATGGAGCAGTGATGCTTTATCCACTACTACATTAACTGAAAGGGCTAAAAGAAACTGTTAGAGATCCACTGCTGACACATATATCACCTCCTTCCAGGAACTCATAAATAATCTTGCAATGAGAAAGCAAACCCTAAACCCTGGAGCCCAGCAAGGAGATATGTTAACCAAGCACTATAAAGGGCAATTGGATAAACATCATTTTCAATTTAAGCGTATATATATATATATATATATATATATATATATATATATATATATATATATATATATATATATATATATATATATTTATAATATTATTATAAATAAAAAGCCATGAATCATATAATAATAATTATAAGGGATTCATTTTACTTTTAAATCTCATTCTTGTTTCATTAGCAATAAATAATTGTCTGCAAACAAACCTAAAATAATTTCCAGTTGAAATATAAGAAAAAAACCATGCATTTAGCTTTTTATTTTTTAATGCTCAACTAAAACTCTTTATTTGGTATATATATGAGAGATAATACTATCAATATATTTTTTTTATTTTCCTTCTTCTTCTTCTTTACTATAAGAATAACAGTCATTTCAAGAAGCTACATTTCAGAGAGTCAAAAGTACTTGGACAAAGTGTCGTTACTGTACATATAACCATAATTTTTAATACTTTAATAATAATACTAGCGTTGACTGTCTGATGAGTTTCCCACCTGCTGTATATGTCCATGTCATAACACTTCCTCTGCCATGTTTGACTCATGGTGTGGTATGTTTTTTGGATCGTTCCATTCCTTCTCTATACTTTTCTCTTTCAGTCCTTCTTATCTTGGTTTCATCTGATCTTGAATGTCCCCGGTGGTGTGCAGCTTGTTGTAAACCCTTTGTATTTACATTCTTGATGGCACCTCTTGATTTTAGATTTTGACAGAAGGGGATACGCCAACGTTCTCCAGAGTGTTCAAGACATCTGTTGATGTTTCTCCCCCAAGGAAAGGATTCTGTTATCCACTTGTCTTACAGGTCTTCTGATGACCTTTATTAATTATGTGCTTTCTTCCTTTTTAATGCCTGAATTATTAAGGTCATACTTTTTTTTTGTTGTATTTTTTTTTTTTGGGGGGGGGGGGGGGGGGGGTGGTATCCTGACAAGTTTGATGAAATAATGCAGCTACTTCAGTAATAGTAATCACTAGGGAATAGTAAGTTGAATCAGAAGTGGATTCATTTTGTGGAGGCAGATGTTTAACTGTGGCTCAGCAGATGGAGGACTATTGGAGGGACTACTTACCACCAGAGAAGCAAATTTACTTTAAGGGTTTAAAATTAGAAGTTAATCAACATTATATGTGAAATCAAAATGGGAAGAAGAATTGAATGTGGAAATTTCATCAGAAGAATGGTATGACATGTGTATATTCCAACATACTTCCACAAGCTCACACCAATGGAGAGTGTTTAATTGGAAACATTTAATTCGGTATTTTATAACGCCTAAGATCCAAAGTAAAAAAACATTAACATCTTATCCTTGCAGGAGGCAATGTGGTTCTTTAAATGCACATCATGCACATATTTTTTGGAATTGTGAAAAATTAAAATTTTTCTGGAAAGATGTACATTCAGTTTTGACAAAAGTACTTGGGTATGAGATTCCATTAACATGTACTGTCTTATATTTGTGTCATATTGTAACGGTAGTGCAGGCAGAGGATCACTGGTTGGTTAAGACACTCCTTACAGCTGCTAGGAAAACCGTCACTAGAGCTTGGTATAAACTTGAATCGCCTACTTTTAAACAGTGGCTGGATATTATTAAAGAAATATGGACGATGGAAAGACTGACCCATATCCTGAGTTTGAGGGAAGGGCTATTTGAGAAGAGATGGCAAAAGTGGACATTTTATCTACAGAAAGCATAGGGATGCGGGCCTCTTTTTTTTTCTTCCTCTTTTTCTTTTTATTGGATAGATTATTAATGTGCTAACCCACAAGTTTATGTTTGTTTTTCTACTTTTTATTTTTATTTGTTTGTTTGTTGCACGGTGAATATACAGATAATTTTTGTGATCTGGTAAAAATGTGCAGTTGTAAAAAACTATAAATCTAATAAAAACAAAGTGAAAATAAAAAAAAAAATTAGAAGTTAAAATATTTCAATCGGCAGCTGTGATAGGAGGTGTGTTTATGAACTTACACACCCTGGATAGACTTTGTGAAGCACGAATGCTGCTCCATGAACGTTTTAGGGGTACACAGCCGCATAGAGGACAGAGAAGGGCTAACTACGGTACGACTATTGGTGGGCTGATTTTGTGATAGGTTAAGATTTGAGCATCACTGCCAGCACCCACCTTGTTTTCTTATTTAATACCTTTACAAATTAAACTGAAGAGAGATGAGTTTACCGCACACGTTACCTCACAGGTCACCACAATGTTTCATATATACAGTATGTATTTGCCATTCCACATGTAAAGAGTCTGGATATAATCACAATTAAATCATTTTTAAAAAGTCAGCTCTGCCTGACTCTTTATTAGGGTTAATTGAAGCTGATCTGCGATGTGTCACTCGTCTTTATCAGTGGATATGACCTCTGTCTCATAGTAGAGGACAATGTTCATCTTCTCACGATTCAATACAAATGTTCATATACTGGTTTAATGGCATTGTTAATGATAGTTTTCTATGAAGTGGAAACTATACTTTAAAGTAAACTTTGGAACCGCAAAATATACTGAAAAATGCACTTACAGAGAATATTCAAAAATAAATGTAACGGCAGACTAATATGCACCTGCTTGTAAGTATATGTTACTTAGGTATTTCTACACGGACAAAGAGTACTTCACAAGTCCTCCACCATCAATAGGGCATGATCCAGAGAGCTTATAATAGATCCCCCGGCTGCAGCTGTACACAATGCACCAAAATTGCAGGTAAGATTAAATAATTTTCCTTGCCAAGCCTGTGAAATCTAAGTATATACACATTGTCATTGAGAAACCCACCAGAGTTAGTTCCTAACAAAGCCCCCCCAAGACCTCTGGAAAAAAAAAGAGAAGTTACAAAGACTGAGGAATGTCTTTATCAGGAACAAAAGAGGTGACTCAGGGCTGACAGCACTGGGGGAATTCATTTCTCTCCCAGTTGGTGGTGTGGAGTCCTGGCACACAGTAATGAAGAGCTATGATAAAATCTTTCATTTCCTTCTTGTTTATGGGTGAGCAAATGGTAAGCTAAATGTCCACGGCTGCTATTATTTTCCTGGTTGTGGGACATCTGTGATGAATCATTCCGAATATGATCCACAAAAGAAATTAACTGTCCCTCTGTGCTTTTTTTTTTTATGTCGCTGTCAAAAATCAAAGATGACTTTGAAAACATATTTGCCTTTTTACATATGGATATTGTTGAGCTTTTCTTCAGTTTCTGTTGTCTATAGCTGAACAACAAAAGAATCACAACAATAAACTGGACCAACTGAGCTAATATTGATAGCTTTATGTAGGGATGTTCGATTAATCGATTTTAAATCGTAATCGCGATTATGTAATTAGAACGATGTTAAAACGTGAAAATCGTAAAATCGATTTTTCACTTTTTTTTTTTTTTATTTATTTTTTAATTTTTTTTAAAGCCAGATGTGGTAGACCGGCTCGTGTTCCTTGCAAAAAACTTGCAAATGTGAATAGCAAATGTAATGACTGACATTACACACCTCTACCTCCTTCATGGGTTGCATTATTATTTAGCATGCAAAGACCCACTTTAGTTTAATTAGAAAATGTCTTGTTTTATTTAATTGGAAATATAACTTACTGTATGTTTGCAAGTGCTGATTTGCTGATTTTTTTTTTCAGATAAAGAGATAAAACTTTATATTTTATTATATTTTTTAAAACTTTTTTCCAACTTATTTTACAGAGTTTTGCACTTTATTCATTTATTTTTCGTTTAATAAGAGCAAAGTTTGAACTTAAAACTAAATGGGGCAAATCTTCAATAAAAAAACAGCATATTTGAAATCATTTCTTTGCCTTTTGTCAATTCACAAAATAATCGTAATCGTAATCGAAAATCGGATTTTGAGAGAAAAAAATCGAGATTTTATTTTTGGGCAAAATCGAACAGCCCTAGCTTTATGTATGTATCAATATTTGAAGTTTGAAGTTTTATTTGGATCCCCATTAGCTGCAGCAAAACTGCAGCTATTCTTCCTGGGGTCCGACACAATAATATACAATACAAGACAACATTTAAAGGCAAACCTAAAGAGGTAGAAGAAAAAGAAAAGAAACATAGAAAAGAATAAAAGTAAAAAAAGGAAATTCTACTACAAAATATATTCTAGATTTCTGTCAAATAAGACCAGTGCTCTTTTTGACACTCACATTTAGGTTACAGTCATTCTGAAAACATTTAGATGTAATGCATTTACAATACAAAATCATACCTTCTTTAAATAGCATCAACAAATTCAAACAATGTATGGTCATCGACAATGCGTTTAAGTTATAATCACTTATCGTAACTTGAACCAATGCCATTTTTAGTAACCCAATAGCCATTTAAATTAAATAAGTTTTATATGTATTTATTTAAGAGATGTTTCTTTACTAATAATTTGAATTATTTTATGCTAGTAGTTCGCTCAAAGTGATTGGGAAGTAAGTTCCATTCATACATAGAATTTTATTTCTTTATTTAAAGGGATGGAGGTATTTTGTCTTTGGTAAGTCTTTAAAATCATGAAATGAATGTTTTAGGATTTTTGCTTCCATGGAACAACCTCACTTTGAATCAATGGCATTGCTGCAGCACTCAAGCACTTTACTGCTTCTGCTAGAAGAATATTCAGATCCTCATTTAGCTGAAAACCAGTAAAAATTGGTGCTACCGAAGTTTCTGGGGCTGTCTGCGAGGCTGCTGCGCCATTCATCACACTCATCAAAGGATCATTTTCCACCGGCTTTTAAGCACAGCATTGTCAGAGAGTTCAGCAGCCAAGCGACAGACGAGTTAGGAGCCCCTCAGGGCCCTTCCATCCACCTCGCTCTCAGTTGCTTTGTCCAACAGATACTCAATAGGTGAGCCTTTGTCCTGACCCCCTCGCATCTGTTGACCCGCCCAGCCCCCGGTGAGCTTCTTCCTCTCCAGTGACAATGTGCTCCAGAGATCCGATACAGCCATATCTGCGTTACCTCTGTTTTATGTCTGGATGTATGTCAGGTTTACACTCGCTGCAGGCAAAGTGGTGAAAAACACCCCAATGAAAGCTCTTATAGAAAGGTTGACAACTCAGTTATACTTCTGTGAGTTGCCCAGAAAACAAGTTTAGTTCTCCACATGCTGTATAGAACAATTACAATGTACTGTTGTACTCCGTTTCTTGTGTACTCTGATGGGGAGGCCCATTGGAAATATCTTATGTTAATTAAAATTCAGGGTTTTTTTTCTTTTCTTTTCTTTTTTCCCCAACAGACACGTTTTGAATTATCTTGCTTTGTGGGAAGCCTTAGATCATGTAATGCCCCTCTGGCATGGCCATTTATCCATAATTGGCCTGTGGTTCTCCACTAGAATATTCATGTCCATTATTGAAAGAAGGATGTGTTTGTGAGGGACGAAGGCAAAATCCCGCCAAGCCACTGCGAAAACATGGAGTAAAGCTGTCAAACATTTTAACATAAAAATGATCCATTCTAGCCTCGTCTTGTTCTCAACGTAAACTCTGCTCTACACCTCCAACTGAGGTAAATGAGTTTCCTCCTCCATCCAGACCAGCATGAGCAATCCAATCTGCAGATGTCTGCAGGAGAACGTGATGACAGCCCTCACATCACTGCGAGCGAGAGCCAACTGTTTTCTGTCCTATCAAAATTAACGGTTTCAGCTTGGAGCTCAGAATCTCTCAGCCTTGCAAACTGTTTCTATAACAAGAAACTGTACAATATTTTCCTTTTCCCATGACTGAAATCTTTCCCTCACCCAGCTTCTTGGCCAGTCTTGGAGCTGTTCTTCATCATTTTATGATTTCAAGCAGTACAACACTTGTAAATCAGAATTTATCTGAGGTGCCTGGACATAAATCAACAGGACTTTTTTAACCCCTCTCTTGCTTTCAGCAATAATGTCTTGCATAATCTCAAAAGAAACTATTACCGTATTTTCTGGACTATAAACCGCTACTTTTTTCATAGGTTTTCAACCATACGGCTTATACAAAGGTGCGGCTATTCTGTGGATTTTTCTTCCACCGCTAGGGGGAGTGCTAACCGGAATTAGAATCAAAACTAAGACAAAATAAATGCAAAGAAGAATACGCTACTTCTTCTTTAGCAGATAGAAGTAGAATCAGATTTCAAACAGATAAATAGATAAATAAATACCGGTTATTTTCTCTTGGTTCTGTCCCGTTTTAATCAGCAAAGTTGCTGCCATGTTAAAAGACACTGTTAGGAAAGGATCTATTTAGATACAAACATGTACATCATTTACAGTTCAAAATCCTTCTGTACATGTAGTATATATCTAATCTAACAACATAAATATCTGCGGCTTGCAGATCTTTTTTTCTAAATAGAGCGGATGCGGCTTATATACGGGTGCGGCTTATATATCTTTTTTTTATTGTTTTTTTTTTTTTTAATAGAGCTGATGCGGCTTATATACAGGTGCGGCTTATAGTCCAGAAAATACGGCATGCATGCATGCATGCATGTATGGGTATATAAACAACGTTTATCTTTGACATGGTCATATTTAACTTTGCCAGTTGTTTTATACAGAGAAATGATTGTGAAGTGATACCAACTTCATATTAATTACTCTGACAGCCTGTCAGTAAAGTTGAAAAGTGAACGTCTTCGGACAATAGTGGGTTGGACTGGGTATAGACTTGGTGTGTCTGTGCCTTCTGTCCCTTCTGTCCAGATTGTTTACTAATTTCACAGACTTTGAGTTTTTCCTTTAAAACTCCTATGACATACTCTGGGGGGAGACTGCAATGTGAGTTGTGGCTACCTTATCTAAACACACATATAGCCAGTACTGGAGTTGAGGGGGGATGAGGGGGGATGGCATCCCCCCTGAAATAAAAACGGTCCAAATCATCCCCCCCTGTAAAACTGCCACCCCCCTTTCCATCCCTTATGTCATTTCATCAATGAATGTGGTTTTACTGCTATTTCAACATTTAGAGTCATCACCAGAAAAATAACACCAGAAAAATAACTTATTTGGCAATTTTCACCTGTTTCAAGTACATTTTCACTTGAAATAAGTAGAAAAATCTGCCAGTGGGACAAGATTTATCTTCTCATTACAAGCAAAAAAATCTTGTTCCACTGGCAGATTTTTCTACTAATTTTAAGTGAAAATCTACTTGAAACAGGTGAAATTTTTTGTTTTTTCCAGTGATGAGTCTTGTTTTAAGTGTAATGAGATTTTTTTTTTTTTTTTACTAAAATGAGACATTTTAACTAGAAATAAGACAAATATTCTTGTTAAGATTTGGAGTTTTTGCAGTGATCCATGTTACTTATCCTGTGAAGGACAGAATCATATTGATAAGTTCAGAAAACTGTTTTTTATTGTTGTGTTTTGATGTATTTGATGTAAGCCCAGTGGATATTTAAAGCTTACAGAAGGCTGCATTTAACTGCTGCTATGTCATTCCTGCAGTATTTCTGCAGGTGTTTTGGTCAGTGCTATTATTTGTAATATATTATATTATTTGTAATCAGTACAAATTATCTGTCCCCATATGATAAAATCCACCACCCCCCCTGATTTTTTTTTACAACTCGAGTACTGCATATAGCAATGTGTTATAATGCATTATATCGTGTGTGATAAAAGATGCAGCACCTGAAATAAAACAAAAACAAAAAAAACTACAAATTAAGATTTTTATCTTTCCAGTTACTTCCAAAATGTCATCGTGATCTTAGCCAATAGAAGCCAACAGCATTTTCTCCACATGACATGACATAATGGTTCCTTTGTTTTGTTTTTATTATATTTTGGGCTTTACCCCACAAATGCTCTCTCATCCGTTGCACATTAAAATGTCTGTCACTGTCACTGAAAGTAATTTCTCTGAAATGACACATTTACATAAAATGATTATGCACTGATAAAGGTGCTCTTGCAATCAGTGATATCAAAATTTCTGAATGTTATTATGTCAGATTTGACAGTCATTGTTTGTATAAAGCATCACATCTGGTTTGAAAATGGACCTAAAAGGGCTAACGTCTCTCCACTGCTCATTAACCTCCAGTGGCAACCAGAAGCAGCTGGAGCCAAATCTAAATCACTTCTGCTGTCCTGCAGAGTGATATCTGGGACCGGTTCCCACCACCCTCAACTCAATCAGACAGGTTCACGCTTCAGGCCACTTGTTGCGCTCCTCACAGGAACACAGTCTGGCAGTGCCATCCCTAGGCACAAGGCACTCTCAGTCTAGACACAGACCGTTTCTCCTCTTCGTAATAGCCCTTTTCCTTTTAGAAATTGTATTTTTGGCATATGTTAGTCTCCCTCTACTTTTTGGCTTCATTGTGTTGCTCCTTAATCAAGTGCTTTGGATAAAGTACCTGGTATATTGTAATGTAATGCAATGTTTACTAAAGGAGCTTACATGTACAGATATAAATGCACTAAGGATAAAGCGAAAGAAAACCACTAAAATTGTTGAAGTTTGAAAAATCATCAATGATATTTACCGTAATTTCTGGACTATAAGCCGCACCTGTATATAAGCCGCATCCGCTCTATTTTTAAAAAAACAATGAAAAAAAGATATACAAGCCGCACCTGTATATAAGCCGCATCCGCTCTATTTAAAAAAAAAAAAGATATGCAAGTCGCAAATATTTATGTTGTTAGATTAGACATTTACTACATGTACAGAACCATTTTTAACTGTAAACGATGTACATGTTTGTACCTAAATAGATCCTTTCCTAACAGTGTCTTTTAACACGGCAGCAACTTTGCTGATTAAAACTGGACAGAACCAAGAGAAAATAACCAGTATTTATTTATCTATTTATCTGTTTGAAATCTGCTTCTACTTCTATCTGCTAAAGAAGAAGTAGCGTATTCTTCTTTGCATTTATTTTGTCTTAGTTTTTATTCTAATTCCGGTTAGAGCGCCCGAGCGGTGGAAGAAAAATCCACAGAATAGCCGCACCTTTGTATAAGCCGCATGGTTCAAAACCTATGAAAAAAGTAGCGGCTTATAGTCCAGAAAATACGGTAAATAAGGTCCCCCCCCCCAAAAAAATGGGATTCTATTCTGTGTTATGGTCTTCATAACAGATACTGTTCACTAGCTCACACGTAGATTTCATCTTAATGTTTTCTTTCATTGTCCCTGATTGTCTACTTGTGTATTCTGCTTCAACTTTTAACTCTGCATCATTCTCTTGCCAAGCACATTTTTGCTCTGCAAGCCATCCACTTTTATGCACTGCCACCTCACCTAGTTTGTCGGATGTCTTAACAGAATTGTTTAGATCCAGGACAAAGTACTTGGGCTTCTATGGCTGTAATCATAGCAATATTATCATGTATTCACCCATGCAGAGCCTCAGCGGTACCTCATCATGTCATATATTAGAAGATCTTACCTGAAGTGCAGTTAGAATGTTGGGAAGTGCTTGTCCGTAAGTGTCATGGCAGTGAACTGCTAGCGCATTGATGGGGACATCTCTTTTTACCCTCTGCAGCATTTTAAACATGGAACCTGGAGTCCCGATACCGATGGTGTCTCCCAAAGAAATCTCATAACAGCCCATTTCATATAACCTCTTTGCCACCTATAGAACAGGGAAAATATAATAAAATGCTCTCATTGGGGATGAAAAATTTACTCTCAAATAAATGATTCATTTAGCATTGTTTACATGGCAAAAAATATGAATTTTATTATGGATTTATTTATGGATTTATTACTCTGATATTTGACTTCTGCATGGTTACATGCACATGGGTACAAATTACCACGAACAATAAGCAACAGGAGAAAAACACAAATAAATAAACATAAAAATAAAAACAGCATAATAAATTGTATACTATTATAAATGAAATAAGAAATGTATATTGCAAAATTTGGTAAGATTTATCTTTTAAACTAATTTAATGTGAATATGTTTAATGTACAACAGAAAGAGTCATCTCATTCTTTTCTTTGTGAATGTAAATATACTCTCACCTCAGCAACCTTTGAAGGTTCAATCTGTCCCTCGTAGGGGCACCCAAGGGCACAAGAAACATACCTAAGGGAGGAGAAAAAACATATCAAACTAACTATAAACAAAAGCTAAACAGCTTCTGCAAGGGGAGCAGAAATTTAACGTAACACAGAAAACTTTAGAAGCTGCTGACCTTGTTTGGTTCTGTGCACCCAGCATTTCTAATTAAAGGTTTGTAAACAGGAAGAATTTAACTTACATCTTTGTCTTCTTCTTTTCCTTTGGCTATTCCCTTCAAGCCTCACCACAGAGAATCAACAGCCTCCATATTACCCTTTTTTACCCTTTTTTCTCAATTCTCTTCTCTCACAACCAACCACCTATCCTCTTTGGTCTTCCTCGAGGGCTTCCTCCCAGCAGTTTTAAACTGATTATTATTCTACTGACATGTCGACCACCGTTCTTCTGTACATGATAGAACCATCTTAGTCTGGCCTGTCGGACTTTCTCTTCAAAATGTATAATATGTGCTGTTCCTCTGTATGTATGTATATATATATATATATATATATATATATATATATATATATATATATATATATATATATATATATATATATATATATATATATATGTATATATATATATATATATATATATATATATATATATATATATAATATAAACTTCCACTTTGGGTTAATGAGACTGACACCACTTTCAGCTCTTAAAGGGATTGTGACATGAAAAACACATTTTTCTTGATTTTTTGTGTTTTGTTGGGTGTCTTGACATCAATTACACCCAAAAAACAACAAACTTTTAACATTCAGTGTATTGTGTGCTTTCTGGGATTTTCCGCATAACTGTGCAAAAACGGCGCATGTGGTTTGGTGGCGGGCCGTTACGTAACGGCCCGCTAAATCACCGCCCCCTCCACCCAGCTCCCTGCCTCCGCTCCTCTCCAGCGCACCATAAAGGCTGATTTATGGTTCCGCGTTACACCGACGCAGAGCCTACGGCGTAGGGTTACGCGGCGACGCGCACTGTACGCTACGGCGTAGGCTCTGCGTCGATTTAACGCGGAACCATAAATGAGGCTTAACACGGAGCTGTTTAGAGCCTCTTTTGTTCTAATCACCGGAGGAAAACTGCTAAGAAGACCCGCGGCCACTGACTGGACTTAAGATAAGGGGACACTGCTGCTTGCATGCTTTATTTTTATGATTGTTTGCTGTGGTTCGCCCTACTGCTTTTCCGTGCATGCTTCGCCTGTCGCTTCCGGCTTAACTTTCCGACGCCGCTGTGAGCGTATGGCTGGAGGAGAAGGAGGTTTGGAGGAGGAGCGGAGCAATGATTGACAGGAAAAGGGGGAAAGGAAGCATTTTTCACGGCGCAAAAAAACACTGTAATAAAAAGCCAGGAAAAGAGTACTAGAGTGAAGTTTTTCTTGTTACACTCTTTTAGACACATTTGAGGGATGTTGGCCAAGACTTTTAATAGTGTTAAAAGCATGTTAAAAATGATGTCACAATACCTTTAAAGACAAACTTAAATCATCAATATCAGTATATATGTAAATCAGTATATCATCAGGACCAACTTCTTTCCACTCTTCATCCTCTTCAATGGCCTCCCCACTTCAGCCTTACTAATCTTTGCTTCCAGCTTTTCCACAATAGTGACCTCTTCTACTCTTCATTCTCTTTAATTTTCCTTATTAATCAACTCTTCAAAGTTCTCTTTCTATATTGCCATCACACTTCTGACACTCGTCAATACATTTCCATCTCTGCACTTAATCACCCTCGTCTGTGGCACATCTTTCTCATCTCTATCGATCTGCTTCACCAAATCATTCTCTCCCTCCTTGCTGTCCAGCCTGGCATACGAATCATTGTATAACCTTTGTTTGGCCGTTTTCTCCTTATGAAGCATCTCCCTGTACTCCTGTCTACTCTCTTCAGTCCTCTCAGTGCCCCAGCTATTCTTACCTAACCTCTGTCTCTGTACATACTCCTGCACTTTCTCATTCCACCACCAAGTCTCCTTGTCTACTTTCCTACTCGATGGCACACCAAGTACCCTCTATCTGTCTCCCTGATCACATGGGCTGTAGTTGTCCATTCATGTGGAAGCCCCTCCTGACTACCAGGGGTCTGCCTTAACTCCTCTATCAAAACCACACATCACTCTTCTTTTCCAGCTATCGCCACTTTTATCTGCACATGTTGCACTTTGGCAAACAACTACCAGCACTTCATGTCTGTTGGACCACCAGTGTGTTTATATGTATTGTTGCATTGTCGGCTCTGTTTTTCTGTTTGTCTCCCTCTTTTTGAATGTCATGAGCTGTTTGGCAACTGATTTTCCCCAGAGGGGACAATAAAGGTTTCAATCACTTCATCCTCTGCTCTGATTTTGTCCTCTGAATCGTCTTCACCACCAGAGTCAACCTACACAAGAGGTAGTCCACCTGAGTGCTCCTACCTCCACTTTTATAATTCACCTTATGTTCCTCTACGTTATTCACTAAAGCTATTTTCATCAATTTCTGCAAAATCTACCATCATCTGACCTTCTGCTTTCCTATCCTCGATACCACACCTGCCCATAACTTACTCACAGAGGTGGACAGAGTACTCAACCCCAGTACTTGAGTAAGAGTACAAATACTACTGGTCAAAATTTACTCCGTTACAAGTAAAAGTAGCTCAGTCAAAATATTACTCGAGTAAGAATAGAAAAGTACCTGCTTTTAAAGGTACTTAAGTATCCAAAAGTAAATGCTTTTAAATTTTCTTTAAGTAAAAGTAAGAGTAGGAGTAAGAGTAAATTTCTTATTTTCCACATCAGTAAATTACTATATTTTTTCTAAATTAATTTAAGTTGTAAAGTTTAAGTTGTAAATGTCTGTGGTTTGTCTGTGCCCTCGTTTTTTACTCGGTCGAACTCAAACATTGAGTTAAGATACGGCCAAGGATTTTGTGAAAGTCCCTGCTCCGAGTCCGGCTCATTATCAGACTCAGACGACTCAGCGGATTGTCTTTCTTCTCCTGACGCAGGCGTAGCCATTGTTGCGGCTAATTCTTGACTTGTTGCGGCTCTGTCTTGACTTGTTGCGGCTCTGTCTTGACTTGTTGCAGCTCTGTCTTGACTTGTTGCGGCTCTGTCTTGACTTGTTGCGGCTCTGTCTTGACTTGTTGCAGCTCTGTCTTGACTTGTTGCGGCTCTGTCTTGACAAACACAGGCTACTTTGGCGGTATCGTTTTGAGGAGGCTTGACGTATTTCCGCTTTACGTACATCCCAGTGGAGAGCGTGCACTGTGATAGGTCTCCTCCTTTGACAAAAACAGCTTGTGTCCAATAGGATTTTAGGGAAGAAGAAAAAAGAGCAGACCTGAAAGTAACGAGTACTTTTCAGCCTTCCTAGAAATGTACTCGAGTAAAAGTAAAAATATTTGTCTTGGAAATGTATTCAAGTAAGAGTAATAAGTACCAAAGAAATCTAATACTCAAGTAAAGTACAAATCCTCTGGATATGTACTTAAGTACAGTACTCAAGTAAATTTACTCCGTTACTGTCCACCACTGCTTACTCATCACCTCTTTTTCCTTCTCTAACATGTCCATTGAATTCTGCACCAATCAGCACTCTTTCATCTCTGTGGATGCTCTCCAGCATTCCATCAACCTCACTCCAGAATTGCTCCTACTCTTCGAACTCATATGCCACCTGTGGAGCAAAACCACTAATAACACTGAACATCACATTTTCAGTTTCTAGCTTCAGATACATCACTCAATCTCACACTCTTTTCACCTCCAGAACATTCCTAACAAGCTCCTTCTTTGTGTTAACCCCGACTCCATTTCTCTTCCCATCCACTCCATGATAAAACAGCTATAACTCTGCTCCTAAGCTTCCAGCCTTACTCCTTTTTGTTTGAATAAAAGATTGAGACACTAAGGGAAAACCAGCAGTTGGGGTTGTTTGCTTATGATAAAGAACAATAAACAATGCTGTGATAAATTTAAACAAAAAAGATAAAAAATTAAGTAAATCTGAGGACACAATAAAAATAGTTTGACACTCGCCAGATCTTGTTACTAGATAAAATACACTTTGGGCCCGATTTACTAAGATCCTAAATAAAGAGTACTAAATTGCGTGTGCACTGAAAAAGTTTGCGCGTGCTGTTGTTGTGTGTTTTGCGGGTGATCAACTAAGATTGCGTGCGCAATTGATAACAGGTGCAAATAGCAGTATTTAAATGAGGTGTACTTTTTTCTCCATGAAAACACGTGATTTATTTATTATCACAAATAAAAAAATGAATGTGCCTCCTGTGGCAACCTTTTGCTGAATAATACTCGATTTAACATTCAAATAAAATATTTCTCCTTTTGCATGTGGAGATTAGCACCTTCCTTTCGAACGTATTAAATACAGACGCAATCACAATACGCGCAATTACTTTCAGGCTTGGTAAATCTCATTGCGGGTGGTAAATGGACCAATTTGCATCTTCCCCTCCCAGTATTCAGGATTTCTGCCGGGTACGCCCCATATTGATTATTCATCAGGGCAAAAGTACTAACTGAATTGCGTGTGCTATTTTGCGCATTTCAGAGACGCAGTCGTCTTTGCACGCTGTTAGTAGATCAGCTCGCACATTGGTTTGCGGGTGCTGTCAAGTTTGCACACGTTTTTACACACACAAACCTTTAGTAAATCAGGCCCTTTGTGTATAAATACATTGTGTTATACAAAACTACGACCAAAGGTAGAAACAGTGTTTGGAAAAATTTTAATCATTACGCTTTTTTAGAAATCAAGAGGGCAAGTAGCCAGGTGTTGCTTTTGTAATGCACTCAATTAGGTGACCATCAGCATGTGCAGCACTCGGTTTGGTGCTTTGACGGTATAGAGTATTCAGGTATGTGTTAACCAAGGGGCTAACTCTAGCAGGCTAAACTGTTGCCCATGCAGAAGTGGCAAAACATGCAGTTCCTCAAATTTCCACAAGGAGCAGGCTCCAAAAGTGAATCAATCCCCACTGACCCCCAAAAGAGGCCACAAATGTATGCATAATCAGCTGTTGTTTTTTTGTTTATTTGTTTGTTTGAAGTGCTAGCTACGTTGCAGTCAATGATATTAATGGCCAGATATCATATCTTTAGCTACTTAGCACTTTCAAAGACTCTGACTTCTGGCCTCTGGCCTGTGAACTCAGAGCTAAGAGAGCATAATCACCTTTATCATACAGCTAGTATGACTTGTTGTGCTTTAATTGTACTAACAGGCGGCCGTGATGGGCTCTGGGTTGGCCTGGAATGGGTCCTGGGGCAAAACCTGGATAGTGACCATTGCCACCTGCCTTCAGCCATCTGCTCCAGAAAAGCCATGACTCACATGACTATACAATAAGAAACATTATGTTATTTGGTGTGCTAAATTCATCTGGACTTGTAGTTTACTAATGCTTAGATAAAGCTCTGTTAACACCTGGAACATAAATGTATACGTAATGCATTTTGTATTTTTCTTTCCTATGGAAAAACTTTATAATGGAGAACATAGAACAGTAATTATCAGCCTGAAAATACAAAATGAGGGAAATATTTGATTTCATCATTTGATCGAGAGGCACTTGACGTCCAGAATACTGACCCACGGACTGGAATTTGTTGCTCTTTGGCGGCGTTAATGACGTCCTCAAACCTCAGCATACTGTCATCAATAGAACAGTTAATATTTTTTCTGCTGAAGGTTTCAGACGCCGACCCAAACACAGCCACTTCAGTAGCACCAGCTGCAACCTTTAAACAGAAAAGAAAATTAACTGGTATGACTGTGTTGGAGTCACACTTATGTAAAAGGCAGGAATTATTTGACTGAAAAGAATATAATGTCAACACTTTACTCCAGCTGATCACCATGACTAAATGTTATTGAGGCCATTACAGTGAAATGCTTACAGCATCTTGAAAGCCTTGCATGTTAGGTGTCAACACAGGGTACCGAACATGAGGTGTTCTCTGGATACCGCGAAGTACATCAGTATGGTCTGCCATCTAAATGAAGCAAAACATATGATGTAGTAAAATAAACTGTTAAGATCATTTGAATATGTTCCAGGACATACATCATTCTGCACATATGTTTTTGTATGCTCTAGGTTGCAGAAAATTTGTCAAGAGTGGAAATTTTTCCTGTCAGATTTCTTGGAAAAAAACAAAATATATGTCTATTTTTCTCTTTTATGGGGATATAAAATGAAAATATATGGCAGAGATATAGAGCAAAACTATAGAAAGAATCAAATGTATCATTCTAAAACAATGTGGATTAAACTGGGATGATTCAGGAGCAGACTTCCTCCAAGATTTGTGAAAGAAAAAAAGAATACATAAATCACTCAACATGCTGGTGCTGCACACAAAGAAGAGTTATTACCTGCGGTACCCACTTTGAAGAAACAAAGCTGGTGGCCTCGATCACAGAAAGGCCTGTTTCTGAAAGTATGTCTATCAGCTGGATTTTCACCCTTGTCGGAACAATTTCCTGAAGAACAATGAAACTGAAACAGCTTTCTTTGGATTTGATTTCACCCAAGGTAGCGGGTACAATAAGGATAGTGACGTAAAAAAAAAAAAGTGCAATGCTAATCTATATCTACAATGCATTTAATACCTACAAATATATCACATTTCTAGTCACAACAGGTTTTGGAGATAAAATGCATCTAAATCTTGTAAATGATGTGCAGCTGGTGTGTAATAAGGCAACATGCATCATGCTAAACATGTTAAAGCAAGGAGCCCTGCCATCTTTTGTATCCAGTTTCAAAGAAAACATAAAACATATGTTCCAGAAATTACGGCTTGCAGGTCAGATGTTCTGAATTGTTTCATGTATAAAAAGAAAGAAATTGCCGCATTTAGCATGTATAGTGATAGAGAACAAGCGCACTCATGAATATAAACATAATTTGTGATGGAAAAGTGAATGTATACCTTTTCATTCTGCAGACCATCTCTTGGCCCAACTTCAACAATTTTCACAAACTCCGGGCACTTATTTTCAGTAATGATCTGGGGAAATATCAAAGAGGAACAGCAAAGAGAATAAAAAGTGAAATGTCACTCAAACGAAAACTGTAAAGTCAGCCCTGTAGGGGTGGGATGCCCCGGGGCATGTTATTTTGAACATGAATAACTTTATGTCTCAAAGCCGCATGAAACCTGAGAGCGAAAACATAAGGCTGTCATGTTATTAAGATGCAAACTCAGTTGACGTGTCCTGCCGAAATGCCTGGGAACGAGCAGGAGGGTAACTCCACTTAAACCACAAAGGATATTCTGAGTATTAGGGTATTTTTATGGTCGGAACCTCATCATTTTGAATAAAAAGGCAGTATTGAATCTAGATGTTAAACGACAACAGACATTAGAGATCGCAGAAGTCAAACTTTTAAGAGACAGTGACATTTTGGACCACCTGGCTTAGGGGTGGTGTGTCTGATTTTTATTCTATCCAACGCAGAAAGATAAAACACCACAAGATGAGTACATTTATGAAAGCAGTAGTTTGATAAAACTTTATCAACCAGTTGATAATTTGTATTTAAAAAAAGTAAATACACCTATCACAATTTCCGTTGTTTTTTCTTTCTTTTATATATTTTCTTTTATTCCCTGTTGTTTGTTTTTAAGCCACAATAAAGCCTAAAGGAAATATTGGCCTACATCATATTGTCCGCTCAGGGGTCATGCTCTTAAAGAGCCTTTTAGACCATTTCTGTTGTAACAAACACTTTTTTTTTGTTATTTAATTTATATTGTAGAGAAAAATAATCAAACAAAATTAGGCAACTGAGTTCCTGCTGTGCTGTGAGATAGTTCTGGATGTAACATGGCAAAGAGCTCGTCCTCTCTGAAATATTACAAAAGACGTTTGAAGGACCACTTGACTGCTGTTTTGTAACTGTTTTCCCAATGTATTGTTGTTCATGTATGCATGTTCTTTTTTTTTTTTTTTTTTTTTTTTTGTGTTTCACTCATAGTGACATGTACAGTCTTATTTGCTCAGGAGTCAATATAATATAAGTTGTAAAAACAATATCCCATGCACACTCACACACACTTATTTTTTGTCTTTATTCTTTATTATTTATATATTGCATTATTAGTTTGCCATCACTTTTGTGTAGTTTTACTTTCTGTTTTTTTGTATGTTAATCTTGACATGAAATTTTAATATCTTCGGTGGAGGCTTCAAATAAGCCCATTGGGTTTTTTGCCTCTTCCTGCACCTATAGTGTTTATCATTGATATGTCCTGTATATTTTTTTAAAAACTGTGCAAAACAATAAACTAAACTAAAACTAAAACATGAATGACGTGAATACTGTAATAAATAACTCTGGACCAAAACAGTAAGCTTCAAAAAGTAACTGTTGATGTTTCTTATATAGGTTTCAGATCACTTAAAGACATCCTGTTTGGACAGTGTACTAATTTAGATTAATCTGGGCACGTTATTATCAAATACATGACATTGAAAGACGCTAAAGCTTCTCAGAATTGTTGAATGAAGTCACGTGGCAGTGCAAAGTTAAGGCTGATTTATGGTTCCGCGTTACACCAACGCAGAGATTACGCCGTACCCTACGGCGTAGGCTCTGCGTCGAATTAACGCGGAACCATAAATCAGGCTTCAGAAACAAAGGAAACGACGCCCACCTTGTCCTCCTGCAGCCAGTGTCTCAGCCAGGGCTCCGCGCTGAGCTGCTCATAGCGCAGACACTGCTTCACCGGAGCGGGCACGTTACCCATCCGACGGTCTGAGCAGACCTACGACACCGCTGTAACTGTCACAGCAAATCGAATGTTTTCGGATGTGTTCACTTAAGGCCTGTGTGATGTGTAAATCCTTGCTCCGTCACGAGATAAAAGACCCGCGGGCGCCTGCCGACGATGGACGATGATTCAGCAGTTGCCGTGGCAACCGCATCTCTGGCAGGAAGGGAGGGGGTGGTGTTGTGGTCCAAACGGAGGGATTACACTGCAAAAACTCAAAATCTTAACAAGTATAATAATAATATAATATAACAATAAAACAAGACTCATCACTGGAAAAAACGACCATTTTCACCTGTTTCAAGTAGATTTTTACTTAAAATAAGTAGAAAAATCTGCCAGGGGAACAAGATTTTTTTGCTTGTAATGAGAAGATAAATCCTGTCCCACTGGCAGATTTTTCTACTTATTTCAATTGAAAATGTATTTGAAACAGCTGAAAATTGTCAAATAACAAATTATTTTTCTGGTAATGACTCTTGTTTAAAGTGTAATGAGATTTTTTGACTAAAAATTAAACATTTTAACTAGAAATAAGACAAATATTCCTGGTAAGTTTTTGCAGTGTATGTAGGATGCTTGTGCTACTATACCTGCATGCTTGTTGCAGGTAGGTAATTGTGGGAAACAGCGGCAGCTGCAAGTGAAAGAATCAAGGAAATCCCACACACATTTTTTTTGAGAGGAAAACAAGAAGAAGAAAAAAAATAGGGACAGTGGAAAAAAGTACAAGTAAAGAAGATTATGCATAACTATAATTCAAATCTAGTAAATCATCAGGAGCTGATAGCCTCTTCATTTTGAAAGCATACTGAACGTGACTTAAAGTTGTGTTTATCTTTACTCAAAAGGATTAGATGCACATTCTCCAATGCTGCAAAGACTTTAAGCTTCAAGGAAACAGCCCACTTAAATTGATCTCCTGTGACCTAAACTGTTCAGGGGTTTCAACTGCCAGACGTGCCACTGCTGCCAATGTCAACTGCATGGTGTAATAAAATCCCTTGTTAAAGCAGAGCAACATTTACCAAAGAAAGAGCCATTCTGCACCCAGATGTTAACAATAGAGGGACCTAATGAAGTACTGCATTCAACCATCCCACCACACTGAAGTGCACTGTGACGAGGGCCTACTCTCTCAGGGGAGGAGGGCAATTCATATGATCAGCCTTTAAAAAGCCTTTTTAGTAGGCTACCTCAAGGTTGATGTCTATCAGTTGCAACCCCCTAAAATGCCTTTAATTACTTATTCATGCTTTTCTCTGGGTCAAGAGTTTCAAAGTATACCTTTAAGAAAAATCTCATCGGGATTTTTTTTTAAATCATAAATTAACTTACTAGGTACAAATGGGATTATTGTTCTTAGGTATGTCCTTCACATGTGTCAGATTTTTGAAATGACACAATTGAGAAGACTCTTACTTAGTCGAAAAGTTATATTTGCTATCTGCTTTTAGCGCAATATTGGGTCCATTCAAGAAAAACTTTTCTTGCATTTTCAACATCTTTTTACGATAACTGCAGTAATCACTTAACTGTTATTTTGCTTTTGTTCCCCTCAAAGAAACTCAGCAACTGTGGTTCATCTGTACCAAAACCAGCTGCGAAGAGTCACTTCTGGCCTTCAGGGGTTTTCCTTCTGTAAGGAGTCAATGTTCTGCAGGTGAGCAGAGACTTTAAACTATAACATGAGATTGATGTTTTATGAAAACTAATTATAAGACATCTGACATCTGTAAAAGGGGAATGTCAAGTTGCATAAACTTTAAACCTTACAACAAGTTAATTTTTTCTGTAATTAGTAGCTTTCTTATACTTCAGCTGCAGGAATCTTTGGGAGCCCATGTGCCAGATTTCAGTATTGGATAACCACATGTTGTTTTTTTTTTTTTTTTTTTTTTTTTAAAGCATCAACAATTAGGATCTTAAAGTTTACAACCAGATCCACCCATTCAGGTTATTACATTTAAATTGAAACATTTTATTCATCCACAAAGGGAAAACAAAACCAATGCATTAATTAAAAAAAAAAAAGCAAATCTAATAATAAAGTTTAAAGTGTAGCAAAGAGAGAGGTGTATGGTAGAAATATCCAGGTATTTCACTGAAAGAGTCTCAGTGTTGTGTTTGTAGCCTGTCATCTGAGTTGATGACATCACACACCGTATCTGCAGGTAACTCAGGTTAACTCTCAACGTGGACGGACACTCACATCCACAGCTCACCTGCAGGCTCATACTGTAGACCTCAGAGTAGCATGCCCTGCTTTTTGGCCGACTTCTTTTACTTTTTTGAGCAATTCAAATAAAAGTGGCATGAAAAAAAAAAAAAAGATATTCGGTCTAAAAACCAGACACTGACAAACAGATTCAACTGCACAATCTAAAGTTGCAACTGTAAAAAAAAAAAAAAAAAAGAAAAAAAAACAACCAAAAACATAGTTTCTAAGTTTATGTAGATTAGGGAAACAGATATGGTCTGTCAGGAAAAGAGACGTTTCTGTGGAAGCACCTCCAGAGAAAAAATATGTTTTACACATGAGGATTTTGAAGACCAGGCAAAAGATGAATGTTTCAGGATATTAAAAATTAAGCATTGCAAATGTCTCACCATGCTTCTGAACTTGGAAACAAAAAATCACGTAGACAAGAGGGACTATTTTCTTTATTATACTAAGAAAGAAACAGATGTGAAAAACAGCACTTTATGGAGTACAGATTTCGGCATGGCATGAAAGAAGTTTTAAGCGCTCAGATATGTACTGAAAATGAAGGGTAAGAAAGAAAACAGGAACCAGATTAAATCAATTTTCATCCTCCACCCTACTTCAATTTCTGCATTGTGGATTTAACTGAACTGTAACAAGAGAGTCAAGGTACTGAGAGAATTGCAATTTACTATCACCCTGAAAGTAGTATTCATTGTCAGGGGAGATAAAAGGGTTTTGCTGGGTTTAAAGCTTCAAGCTTTTTATCTTTCATTTCTATTGTGTTTAGATTAGTGCCAGAAGAACAAGTAAATACAGACTAATTTATTTTTTGCATACAATATAGTCTATCATAGAAGCCTATCATACGGTGTCTTCAAGAAGACTGGCAACGGTGAGCAAAATTTCCACAGCACCCCTCAGAGACAGCATGTGTGTTAAAGATTATCCTTGCTGTAATCATACCGCCGAGCGCCCCGTGGCTCTAAGTCACACAAGCCACTGATCGATGCGTTAGGTTTGCGTCCACACATGATCATATAAAGGGCCGCCTAGGCATAATTTTATTTATTACATTTTCTCGCTCTCTTAAATGAGGCTGTGGATGTCGCCTGGTTGTAACAATGAACAATAGTCTGCAGTTGAAAGAAAGCGTGATCAAAAACAGAGTTATATTCACTGGTTGATTATCAGCAGGCTGCAAAATGATCACGTCATCCAATCTCCACAAAGGAACCCTTCAACGCCACTTTGTCACAGATGTATTCAAGCAGATGTTTTTAAGCAGCTGGATATTTGCTGTGCAGATTTTTACATCGTACCGTGGAGGGCTTCATGGCTGGATTATGGCTCCACTTGCATCGTAAAGTACAGAGATTTCCTTCATTGTATTCTTATCCTCGGTGGGAGAAATTGAATTTCACAGCAAAAATGTACAGCTGCCAGAATACACATGATCTGGGTCAAGCCCTTGGTGTTGACATATTTGAATGCCTTCTTTATTGATAGCAGTAGCATAATCAGTGCCGAAAACGACCTAACACTTCTAAGTCCAACTTATTTTTCTTTTGATATGTTTAATAAAGTCAAAGATCTTTGATAAAGATGCATTTTTTAATACAGTATGTAGCTTTCCTTTGGAATTTATTGCATATATTCAGTTTGATACACATTTTTGTACTAAGCATTTTCAATAAAATTATACAAAAATTCATACAATTAAGATGAAAATCTAAAGCTATCTGGCAACGTTGCCAGATCCAGCTGATGGTTTTCAGCCTAGAAGCTGTGAAATTTGAACTAAACACACACACAAAACATTCCAAATTATGAAATCTATATATTTTTTTTCAATATTTTAAGTCCATCCCAAAGTTTATTCACCTACACAACTTTATTTTACCTACAAAATAAAAGCCAAAACCACCCAGTGAATCTGCATACTCTGGCAACACTGCTGACACAGTACTATGCAATACAGAACACCTGATCCGTGACACAGCATGTCAACTAAAACTATAACATACAAGATACATACACAAGCAAATAAAATGTGCAGTAAACAGTAAAACCGTTGTTAAAATAACATCAGTCTTGTCTAGGATGTACTCTTGTCTTTTGCCCAAACAAAGCTGGGATAGACTCCAGTAGACCGCCATGACCCTGAATATGAAGAGGCCTATAAAGGCGATGGATGAATGGATGCCTCTTAAATTTCTTTTAAATTTGAACAGATGAATATGTGTTTATGGAGAACTGTATGTTGTCGGCCCGGTTTTCTTTTTCATGTTCCCAGCATTCATAATTATGCCCTGATGCACCTTCCCTCAGCGGCACGATAAACATGGGTTTGAAACCTTGGGGACACAATAAACCAGCATGACTAATATAGTATAGGCACATCGTTGGCTTCAGAAATAGTTTAATATCCTGGGCGTCTCCTTTGCTTTGTGTTTAACTTTGAACCTCTTTTTTGCATTTATTTGACATGTTCTTTGATCTAAATTGCTCCATAGATTGGAAACAAAAGGGCTTAACTAACCTACATAAAATAAATAAATGAGAAGTTGGTAAAATATCATGTCAGGAATTTTTATGGCTTGGACATAACCACAAAAGAATCGTAAAAATGTACATGCTTTATGGATTTTCATGAGAAATATGTTTGAAGAAAACAGCTTCAGACAAAAAAAAATGTCAGAGGAAAAACAACTGATGTGTGTACATCTGTCTCACATCGTTAAAGTAAATACCATGTTGAAATTTATGATTTTGTTTGTTAGATTAACTGAGGAATACACTTACTTCTTAATAACTTAATGCCAAGCTAAAAGGATAAGATAAAATAAATCCACAGGTGCCGATCATAATAGTAATGAGAAGTGACAGTTTGGTTCACAAGACGTCTGTTGTAACTCTGAGCACACAAAAACTTCCCTTCTCTGGCTCGGGTATCTTAATGTGCACATGTGAATAACAAGCAAACATTAGAGTGTTTCTGCGTTGCTCTCTGCGAGGACACATTCCTCGCTGGTCTGCTGCAGCCTTGTCATACCAAACAACATGTAAAAATGTGACCCATATGGTCTCCCTTTCAAGAGGGACTGATTGAGCTGTATGGAAGTCGTAGGCCACCCACGACATCAGAATAAGGAGAACCATATGTGGGGAGATGAATTAGGTAAACTGCACAACATTTTTATTAGATACAATTTCACTTGCCTTGTGGATGGACTGCAAGGTGACACTTTGAAAATAAACTCTGAGCCACGGAAAGAAAAGGATCCCTGGTTAACACTGGGAAAACTGATGAAACATAGAATTACTAAACAAAATGAACAGTAACGGATATTTTGTGAAACTATATTAGTTTGACTGAAACCTGATCGGAATAAGAATCATGTCAATCATCTCAAGCTGCCTGTATCAGAGCTGACAGTTGTTGTGACTGATCAAATTAAAGACAGTCAGTCACAGAACCAGGAATATTTTTTCCTCTAAGACTGCAAACAAATGTTTAATTTTTATACTCTAGGTGTATTTTTGTCTATTTCTTCTCTTATACCTTAACTTGCACATATTTCAATTTAAAATGTACCATTTTGAAAATAATCTTTGAATCATTTTATCATGGATGATGAGGAATTACTCAACTGACCAGCATTTATTCAGTTTTGAAACAGAGAACAAGATATAAAAAAGCCCGTCGTCTGTGGTCTAATCTGTGCTTCTCATATTGTTCAGGACATGGAGTGGCCTCCGGCGCAGATACCATCTCTGTCAGTGGTCTGACAAGATTAGCGGCCTGTTATATCAGTGTTTTGTATTAGTTTTTGCAGTATTTATCAATGCGCTTCCTGCTGGCGACGACTTGGATTACATTAAAATGTCCTGAACCGAGCATTTGTGACTTCTGACAGGCGGCCAGGCGTTAGCCTGCTGCGCTGCAGGATGTTCTCTCTTTAATGAAATAAGAGCACATGTTCTTAGCAGCTGTTGACATGGACATGTCTGTTTTCTCAATCAGGTAAGAGAATAAACACCTCCGTAGTGAAAAAAACAACAACTTAATATCTGCACCTGGAAACACATCCGGATATTACGTAACTGTATTTACGTAAAGCCTGCAGTGTGTTGTGGCATACGCTAGAAAGAACGTGATCTATGAATAATTCAGAAGAAGCCCCTCACAGAGAGTAAACATGCAAGGGTTTTGACCTTTTTCCAGCATGTTTCACAAGTGGCCACTAGATGAGCTGATCAGATAAATGTTGAAGCACCTTAAGAGTCCAAGCAAGCCGCAGGGGTCCCAGAGGAGAAGGGAGCCGCCATATTAATCTGCCCTGAGTATGGCAATTGTGACCCTTTCTCTTCATGTGGTCAGTCGGGTGCTGTCGAGAAGGTTGTGTTGTTTTGGCGAACTTAAATAGAAGCTCATTCATAGCACATCCCGCAGTTCTGACAAGGAAGAAATGTAGATGTATTGGAAAGGAGCCATGATATTAAACAGTCGATGGGATTGTTAAGTGCTAGGAGCAATCATGCCAGGCAACAGGCCGCAGGAATGCAAATCACCCCTAAAGCCAAGCGTTAAGTTAACAGGTGGCCTCTTCTATTCACTGAATGTCAACACGCCTTTTAGACGAAACCCGCATAACATCTGGGTAGGCCAGCCACTGCTTTTAATTAAGTGAAATACAGCCGCTCGATGTTCTGCCATGTCAGAGTAAAAAAAAAAAAAAAAAAAAAAAAAAAAAAGCTAAAATATTGGGAACGAGGGGGGAGGAAAAAGTGCAACAGTACATATCCTGTGTTCAGTGAAGGTCAGCACAGTTGTTTAAACAAATATTAATCCTTAACCTAATCCTTACATTTCCAAGACCATTGAAAAATCCTCCAGTAATCAGAGACCTTTTCTGGAAATGGCCCAACATCTCTGGGAGTTTTGCTTATTCTGAATGAAATGGAAATGTAACAACTGCCATTGTGCTTTGTTTATTGTCTCCTCTGTGCTCTCTGGAGGTGAAAATGGTTTTAGAAAGATGGAGCAGAAAATGGGAAAAAAGAAAATATAACTTTACAAAATGCACATGAGTTTCTTTTCTTTTTACTGTTTTCACCGCGCCACTACGCCACCACCACTCCCCAACAGTATGTCAACAGTTTATGTCATGCTTGCTAAACATTTATAACTGTGAGATGGTAGTCCGGCAACAGAATGCAAAACATCCGTAGAGCTCCAAACAAAAACACAAAAGAGCAAGATGAATCTGAAGAGGCTGGAGGACCTACATCTGGATGGAAGTGGGGAGCTTAAATGAGGCATTTAAAGTTCATGAATGAGAGAAAAACATATTCATATAAAGTTAAAAAAAAACAAATTAAAAGATAAAAACTTTTGAAATGGTAGCTTGAAAAAAGTTCCAGGCAGTTAGTTCATTAAAACAATACAGTCTGTTATGGGATGTTTGTACCAAAAGTATCACACTGATGTTTTTCCCTTTTTTAATTAATTTTTTTATTAATAAAATCAGCTTATGGTCCTTTAATTCATGACATTATTCTGTTTATATTAATTATATATGGACAATACATTTGGGCATTTAACTAATAAAAGAAATAGAAAAGACATGAAGTATATAATGAGTATAATTTACAATTTTACAGGTGAAAAGAAAAAAAAACAGAACAATAATGACTCCAGTGGACAGTTTAACCATAAATGTTACACAGACAAGAATATATGCCAACGGACACAGAAGGTAAATGATATAAAGTAAACTCAATATTTTGTCCTAATCATTTAAATATCACAATATTCAGTGCTATTTTCAAAAAAGGAAAATAAATTATGTAATAAAACTATATATACATAATACTGTACATCACACCACACCTGCAGCAGATGTGTTTTCCAGCGATTCCCGTATCAGGTTGCATAAATTAAACAGCCTCACGACTAATGGCACCCGCATGATCTGACGACCATATTTCTGTATTTTTTCAGGATAACATTTGAACTGTCATCAAAGTAAAGTACTGATATTGCGTTGAGTTTGGTTGGGGCACAGCATGGCTTTGGCACATTGTCAGGAAACATTAAATGGACCTATAAACGAGAGCAAACATAAAGCAGGTTTAAGAGTTTCAAATGCATGATAACACTGTTTATAACCTTTAATATGATTTCATCGCAATACACACGTGCTCCCAGGAATACTCACCAGGGTTTGGACAATTGCATGGTTTGTGGCATTCATGTGAGCATTGAGAGGAAACGAGCATTCCCCATCACAGTAAAAAGCTGCGTAGCCCTCTGGTGCAATGATCCAATCCTTCATGAAAAAAGGTTTTTAAAAAAATCGAAAGGTTAGGTTCATTTATTTATGAAACTAATCCGATTTCTGGGACCCCGACTTCAGAAAAAAAAGGGTCATTTCTTGTGTTTCGGCTTTCACGTGTTAGTTTTATCAACATATATTTTACAAGACGGGTGAAATAATTGCGTCTTACCTGCCAGCCCAAGTCTCGAAAGCTGACATAGAGCTCATGCTTCTTACAGGCCTGCTTCTGTTCACTGGTGTTATAATCTGAAAAAAAAATTATTTTTTTTCAATCTCATTTATTATGACAGAAAATATTGATGTTGTAACTGTAGAGCTGCAGAAAATCATTCATCTGTACACCAGGGAAACCAGACATCAACAGCCGTCATTCATGCTTGAAGTACTTAGGTTTTTATATATTCCTTGAAAAATATAGTAGCAATGAATACATTTATATAATTATTTTCTGCCGTATATGCTTTTTTTTTTTTAGCGTCAAACATAATAGAATAATGGTTTTGAGGCAAACATAAAGAGATGTAAAAATACATTTAAACTAATAAGAATACAGCGCTCAGATGTCAGTCTGCCCAGAAAAGATCTGGATTGCTTCACGAGCACACACACACCTCCGGCTTTTAGTGTCCTTGAAGATTCTTGTTGATTACTAGATTTATTGCGGTTGTGGTTCTTTTTCTTCCCACCAGCAGCTCTGACGGAGCGAAGCAACACCCCACTGGCCTTAAAGAAAGCAACCAGGAACGGCTGTTTGGACTGGGGCCCGTTCCTCCCGATGATTCCAGCAGATTTCATGTTGATACTTCTTCCTTTAAAAAAACAGAAGGTAAATAAAACTTTAAAAAACTAAATTTGAAGAAACTGGCTATTGGTGGCTGCCTTCATGCCGAGTCTGACATGCAAATACAAATATTCATGAAGCCAAATCCTAGTTTGTAGATGTTTGGTTGTAACATTTCTCCTGAGGTGGATTAACACCTTTTTCCCCCCTCTATCATCAAATATAGATATTGCATCTTGTCTTAAAACATGAACCGAGGGTATAAATTAAATCTGGGAAAATGTTAAATTAACAACAACAAAAAGTAAAGTTAACTTGCCATCTGCAGTTTCCACACAGAGCTGCAGGCCCAGGTTCAGCTGTGGATTCATCACCCAGTGGTTACTGGTGGCTGTTATGTCAAACACTAGCCAGCCACCATCAGATGCTTGGACATTTTTGGAGTCGAGCAAGAACGTCTCAGCATCTCTGGAGGTCAGAGAAAACAATTAACAGGACATCCATATCAAATAATCAGTTTGTGTCTAACGGGTGTTGGACGCAATTAGTTACATAAAGATACTCTCACTCACTTTATGAACGTTTTTTCACCTCTTTATCCTTGTAAAACAAAGCATCTTTTTAAAAGCACGTTCAGTCAAAGTCACCAGATCATTTTGTCTGCTGTACATGCCAAAAAAAAGAAAAAAGTATTGCAGCCATTGTTGTAAAAGCTATGTCTTGTAACAATCTTCAGTTTTGTGGTAAAAACTTCTATGGACAAAACATTTCAGGAGTAATGAATCACGTCTATACGCTGCACAAGTTTGACACAAAGCATCAATCAGGTCTTGGGTTTGAAAAAAGCCCTGCTCTGCAATTTGCATTGGATTCCTTTCAAGTGGCAGATCGGAGCAACAGCTGTTAGATTTTTGTGGTTATATGGTACTAGTTGGAAACAACCAAGGCTTCCCACATGGCCCCAACAGTTCAGGAACTATACTTGTGTTTATTATAGGTGTAATAAAACTCAAGATTAATTCTTATGAGGGACACATTGCTGAACTTCCTCTTTGAAAGCCACAGTTTTAAGCTTACTTTGTGCAGTAATCCGATTTGTTTCGGTGAAAATTCACTAATCCCAAAGCCGTATTCAAGAGGAAAAATGTTTATCCGGCACCTTAATCTGTGGTTAAAAGTACTGCTCCACAGAGGAAGTTGAAGTCAGAGGACACCACCTGATAAAGATGACGCCTACATATTTTAGCCAGATCTGTCCCCTGAGAATTGTACTCGTATGTCAGTTTTCTCTTGTAACATAAAATGTGTACCTTCTAGCAAAGTTCAGCTCCAGTTTAAGATGAGATGTGATGCTGTTGTATTGGACTGAGATCAGGTTTGCATGTAGTTGTATGATGTTAAAGGTATTCCTTAACTTTAAAGGTGTCCTTTGGAGTTTATTTCACCAAAATCACGAAACAGCGTAATTTAAAATCAGTCTATCAGAAAATCAACTCTAGCATTTAAAAATAAAATAAATATATCGAAAGTTGGACCTCACACAATGGATTTTGGCACAATTCAGTGAATTCCTGTATTTCCAGGGTCCTGTTTGTGTCTTGCATGGAAAAGGGGCCAAAGATTCCAAAGGGTGTCGCTCGTGGCAAAACAAGGAACACCTGAACTTCTTTTCTTTTCTTTAATTTTGCGGGTCCACACTCATTGAATATTACATGGATTTAGGTTAGGGATGAGGTTACAGTAGGGTTAATGTGTGTTCACAGAAATAGAGCAGCTCTGATCTTAGAAACGTAAATGCACATTAGTTTTTTTTTTCTTTCTCTCATTTCGACAATTAAGAAATCATTTGCATCTTAAACCTTAATGGCAACATTTACCTCAAAGTGATGAAGTGATTTTCAGAGTAAAGAAATGTTGGAATGAGCGGTTTCTTTGTGCAGTTGAAGACTGAAGTTATATATTTATTTTATTTTAATGTTTATTTAACAGGGACGATACATACACATTGTCACAAAGAATGAAAAATGTGATGCATGCAAGACGTCTAGCTTCAGCTAATTTGCAGTCTTTATAAACTAGATATATAACTGATATTGACTTATAGAAATATAGACAGATATATATTTTTATATATATATATTATAGCCTATATATAAATATTTATACCACGGTCTGTGTGAATAGTCGATTCTGATTGGCTGGCAGGTGTACATTATAATTAATTTATAACCTACACCTAGAAAACAAGTTTGGTCAAATTGCCTGATATCTTTAATATCATTGCGCTGGATCAACTGCCAAGTGGTAACCACGGCAACGGAGATTCAGAGAAGAAGAGCCGGCTACCGCAGGACGGCGACATGATTGATTTTGTCATTTCTTTTAATTAATTTGGTGAATTTAACAATTTTGATGACTGGGATGCAGAAGAGGAGAGAAAAGAAAATAGTCGAGTGGAGCTGAGCGGACTAGAATATCTCCCATTGCTAAGTCGTATCTCAGGTCCGTCCTTACTGGAGAAGTCAACACTGTGTCCATTGCATAAGGACCTTATGGGACGGTAGTGATGGTTCCAGGTATTAGTCAGACCCTCAGGTGTTACCAAGGAAACTTTGTAACTTACCAGGTTGCAACGGCTGCAGACGAGAGATTAAATAGTCCGCTCAGCCGCTCAGCTGTGGCTCGTTATAAAACTAATGATTTCAACTGAAAACACATTAAAGCATGAATAATTGATTTTATATTTATGTTTTTTGTTAAGTGACCATGGTATAAGCGGGATAATGCCCTTCGAGGTGTACATTAACATAAATATATGGATTCACGCACGGTTCACGCCCCCGCGTCGTCCATATATTTATGTTAATGTACACCTCGTCGGGCATTATCCTTTACATATTTTCAGATATATTTTTCTCATTCATGATATTGTCAGTTCATGTATGGACTTTCTAAAGTGAACCACATTTATTTTGATAGGTGAAACATTGTCAGAGATCAATTTATATGTTGTATTTACCTACAACACAGAAGGATGCATATGGCTGTACAAATGAGCAGTATTAGAGAAATATGCATTCCTCACGGTCGTCATGTCAAGAAATATATTGAATTTCTGTTCCTGTTCCTGTTTTTGAACACTAATTCAAATGCATTATTCTTTGTGAAAACATATGTGAAAACAAGAACTGAGCACTCTTCCCCCATTAAGATGGCAAAGTCCATTGACTTGGACCTTTTCAAAGCCCAGGAGGACCATATCTTCCCCTCAATCACCCACACACATTTTTGGCACGCAAACATGGGCCTACTTTTAAGTGCACCCTTGTGTATTCAGCTATGTCATGCTTTAAACTTCCGTAATATTGCTAAGACAGGCAGGCTGTGGGCATACGAGTGGCCATGGGAACACCCAGAGGAGACCCTCCCCCCCTCTTCAGCTGGGACGCAGCCAGCTTGGCAGGCAACACAAGACGAGTGATAACTGATAGACCTTCCAAGCCACACAAGTGGCCAGCTCGCTAATGGCGTTCTCTTTATCCGAGGACTATATTTGTAAAGGCAGACATGGTGCGAGTGAAAGAGAGCAGAGTTTGAGATAGACGGATGTTTGTTGGAAGTGGAAAGTTTCAACTTCGAAAGGATAATAGCTGATTATTTGGGTTGGTTTTGGGTTTTTTTTTTAAAGGGAAATAATAGTTTAGACATGAACATTTTTGTCTCACCCTTTCAAAATACAAAAAGTCTGACTGTATATATGTATATATATATATGTATATGTATAATGTATATATATATATATATATATATATATATATATATATATATATATATATATATATATATATATATATATATATATATGCATGAATCATATGATAATAATTATAAGGGATTCATTTTACTTTTAAATCTCATTCTTGTTTCATTAGCAATAAATAATTGTCTGCAAACAAACCTAGAATAATTTCCAGTTGACATATGAGAAAAAAAATCCTGCATTTTGCTTTTTATTTTTTAATCCTCAACTAAAACTCTTTATTTGGTAAATATATGAGAGATAATACTATCAATATATTTTTTTTATTTTCCTTCTTCTTCTTCTTTACTATAAGAATAACAGTCATTTCAAGAAGCTACATTTCAGAGAGTCAAAAGTACTTGGACAAAGTGTCGTTACTGTACATATAACCATCATTTTTATAATTTTATATATTGAGTCTCCTCTTTTCTAATCTAATTAATTTGGCTCAATAAGATATGATACAAAGTAATGTAATTGAGTTTGATTCAATGCAGTCAGACAGAATTATTTACATGTTTAATGCTGATATTCTTATCTATTTTTTAATATGTAAAGCACTTTGTGCTACATTTTTATGTGTGAGAAATAAATAATAATAATAATAATAATAATAATAATAATAATAATAATAATAATAATAATAATAATAATAATAATAATAATTATTATTATTATTATTATTATTGTTATTATGGGCATGCCAAGTAGTGGCATGACCATATTGCAATCGTCCAGAATGGCCCAAAGGGCAATGCTGCTAGCATGCTAAAGTCGCAAAAGTCCCACTGCGCACCAGCGGGTGTACAGCATGACCCCGCACTGATGTGGAAAAAAAAAATCCCCAAAAAGTAAAACACGGCCGAAAAAATGAGGAAAAACATGAAAATGAAGGCGTAAATTAGTACCCAGAAAAGGTTTCCCTTTTCTTATTATGGGCATGCCAAGTAGTGGCATGACCATATTGCAATCGTCCAGAATGGCCCAAAGGGCAATGCTGCTAGCATGCTAAAGTCGCAAAAGTCCCACTGCGCACCAGCGGGTGTACAGCATGACCCCGCACTGATGTGGAAAAAAAAAATCCCCAAAAAGTAAAACACGGCCGAAAAAATGAGGAAAAACATGAAAATGAAGGCGTAAATTAGTACCCAGAAAAGGTTTCCCTTTTCTTATTTTTATTATTATTATTATTATTATTCTTATTCCGCACTTTTTTTCGTCCGTTAATACGGCCCGAACCGCAACGTGCACCCATGCATGGCATACATCGTTGGATGCGTCTCCATCGTGATTCGATGGGCATTACTTTTCTCCGTAATAGGGGTTACCGTGGCAACGCTAGTTGCCAAAAAGCAAAAAAAAAGGCAAAAATTCCCACGCTTATTGCTCGGCCGAACTTTATCGTAGAGACATCGTTCAAACTTTCAAACACTCGGCCCGATAGTCACTAAAGGACCATAAAACTTCATCATGCTACTTATTACGGTTTTTGCGATATTTAACTTTCAATTTAAAAAAAAAATCTATTTTATTTTGGACGCTTGTTGCTAGGCAACGGTTTATCGTACAGACATCATTACAACATTGACAAACCCGGGACGCTTTGTACTGCAACATATTTTAGTCTCGTCATGCTTGCTATTACGGTTTTTGAGATATTCCACATTGTTCATTTTGATGCTAACGGAACTTCGGATGCTTGTTGCGCGGAAACGCGGTTTCGCAGAGACTTTGTTCCAACGTTAAAAGACTCAGGTTGATGTGGACTACACCATACTGAGGTCTCATTACGCTCTCGTTTACAGCTTTTGAGATATTAAAGCCAAATTGTCCCATTCTATCCTATGGGGCTTGTTACCATGGCAACAAAAACCTATGCATTTGTATGGGAGAGCATGTGAATAAACAATCTGTTAATACTGCTCGGACCGCAATGTGCACCCATGCATGGCATATATCGTTGGATGCGTCTCCATCGTGCCTCGATGGGCATTACTTTTTTCAGTCAAAAGTGCTACCGTGGCAACGCTAGATGCCAAAAAGCCAAAAAAAAGGCGAAAATTCAGACGCTTATTGCTCGGCCGGACTTTATCGTAGAGACATAGTTCAAACTTTCAAACACTCGGCCCGATTGGCACTAACGGAGCCTAGAACCTCATTATGCCATTTTTTTAAGTTTTTGTGATATTGACCTTTCATTTTTTTTTTAATTTCCGTTTGACTTTGGACGCTTGTTGCTAGGCAACAGATTATCGTAGAGACATCATACAAATGTTCCCTGACTCGGCACGCTGTGACCTTCAACGTATTAAAATTTCATGAAGCTGTGATTTAAGGAAAGTTTAATGTAAAATCCATGCCAAATGGCCCCATTCATTCGGATGGGTTTTTTAAAACCATGGTGGAAAAAAAACCTATCCGTTAACGTAGCCTGAACCGGAACGTGCACCCATGCATGGCATACATCGTTGGATGCGTCTCCATCGGGCCTCGATGGGCATTGCTTTTCTCAGTCAAAAGCGTTACCGTGGGGACGCTAGACGGCAAAAAGCGCGCCCCATTAATAGCTATTGGGAACACAGGAATGAATGAAATACAACCGTAAACACCTCAAACTGACATAAAACCGCCCCGAACACAAACACTGCAGCCCCAAACCAGAGCAGCGAGAGGGCTCGAATGGGCGGTAGGGCATGCCCATATCAAAATTTCCAGAAATTTTCTAGTTTTTATTATTATTATTATTATTATTCTTATTCCGCACTTTTTTTCGTCCGTTAATACGGCCCGAACCGCAACGTGCACCCATGCATGGCATACATCGTTGGATGCGTCTCCATCGTGATTCGATGGGCATTACTTTTCTCCGTAATAGGGGTTACCGTGGCAACGCTAGTTGCCAAAAAGCAAAAAAAAAGGCAAAAATTCCCACGCTTATTGCTCGGCCGAACTTTATCGTAGAGACATCGTTCAAACTTTCAAACACTCGGCCCGATAGTCACTAAAGGACCATAAAACTTCATCATGCTACTTATTACGGTTTTTGCGATATTTAACTTTCAATTTAAAAAAAAAATCTATTTTATTTTGGACGCTTGTTGCTAGGCAACGGTTTATCGTACAGACATCATTACAACATTGACAAACCCGGGACGCTTTGTACTGCAACATATTTTAGTCTCGTCATGCTTGCTATTACGGTTTTTGAGATATTCCACATTGTTCATTTTGATGCTAACGGAACTTCGGATGCTTGTTGCGCGGAAACGCGGTTTCGCAGAGACTTTGTTCCAACGTTAAAAGACTCAGGTTGATGTGGACTACACCATACTGAGGTCTCATTACGCTCTCGTTTACAGCTTTTGAGATATTAAAGCCAAATTGTCCCATTCTATCCTATGGGGCTTGTTACCATGGCAACAAAAACCTATGCATTTGTATGGGAGAGCATGTGAATAAACAATCTGTTAATACTGCTCGGACCGCAATGTGCACCCATGCATGGCATATATCGTTGGATGCGTCTCCATCGTGCCTCGATGGGCATTACTTTTTTCAGTCAAAAGTGCTACCGTGGCAACGCTAGATGCCAAAAAGCCAAAAAAAAGGCGAAAATTCAGACGCTTATTGCTCGGCCGGACTTTATCGTAGAGACATAGTTCAAACTTTCAAACACTCGGCCCGATTGGCACTAACGGAGCCTAGAACCTCATTATGCCATTTTTTTAAGTTTTTGTGATATTGACCTTTCATTTTTTTTTTAATTTCCGTTTGACTTTGGACGCTTGTTGCTAGGCAACAGATTATCGTAGAGACATCATACAAATGTTCCCTGACTCGGCACGCTGTGACCTTCAACGTATTAAAATTTCATGAAGCTGTGATTTAAGGAAAGTTTAATGTAAAATCCATGCCAAATGGCCCCATTCATTCGGATGGGTTTTTTAAAACCATGGTGGAAAAAAAACCTATCCGTTAACGTAGCCTGAACCGGAACGTGCACCCATGCATGGCATACATCGTTGGATGCGTCTCCATCGGGCCTCGATGGGCATTGCTTTTCTCAGTCAAAAGCGTTACCGTGGGGACGCTAGACGGCAAAAAGCGCGCCCCATTAATAGCTATTGGGAACACAGGAATGAATGAAATACAACCGTAAACACCTCAAACTGACATAAAACCGCCCCGAACACAAACACTGCAGCCCCAAACCAGAGCAGCGAGAGGGCTCGAATGGGCGGTAGGGCATGCCCATATCAAAATTTCCAGAAATTTTCTAGTTATTATTATTATTATTATTATTATTATCAATAATATTATTATTATTCATTTTCAGTTGTAATTCAAAAGAAGTGATTTTCATAAGCACGGTGTTGGTTCTCCGAACATTAACACACCTACGTTGTGATGTCGTGAAACAGGAAGAATATTCTTTAAAAAAACGCTTGTTTATCCAGGTTTAGGCTCGACATGACTTATATATGTATACAAACATGCTGGTGAAATGCATTGAGGTCAAAAATGTATGCATCCTGTCATGAAAGCCATCACTCTCAACCACCACACTCTAAGATTGTGAGTCGGGAAACAGGAGTTGTTTTTCACCTTTGGCCCTGCCGAGTTGTGGCTAAGCTGCGGTTGGAAAAAGTCCTCAGTAACCATGTGTTCAGCTTGGGTGTTGTACTTGCTTCTGCTCCCTGCATTAGCATCAAGGGATTCATCATGATGTTGTGTGGGGGGGGGGGCGTTCAGAACTGCTGTGCAATCGCTCTGCATCGTAAGTGCACCTGAATAGTAATGGTGCAAACCCAATTTGACAGTAAAGTGGAAGTCTCTGTTCGACTGTAAAATCTGCAGCAAAATCTTTTCCAAATGGATTCTGAATTTAGTATCAGACCACAGTTTCTGACACATTTTACTTGATCCAGGAGTTTGTGTACTGATGTTACTATAGCTTTTGACCCCAAAATTGAAAACTGTACTCATATCCTTCGATCTTTACACCCAGAAGTACTTTTAAAAATCCACTTACTGATAACCCTCTACTATCTGAAATTTTTTAGTCTATTTGGTACTTACTTGTTGTTGTATTCCTTAATGACTTGATATATTGTAACTTTCAGGGTCATGTTGTCGTAGCGGGCTTGACTGCGGTCCTTATAGATCCGAAACTCTGCCGCCGTCACAGCCTCTCCATCTGGGATCTGAGTCAGATCAAAACGGAACTCCTTGTAGTGTCTTCTTTGGTGAGAAAAATCTTTATCTCTCTCCACTGGGAAAGAAAATATTTCATGTTGAACTTCACTTCTGCAGCCAGCAAATCTCAACAGAAAATATGAGTTCACCTCCTGAACGGCTACTTGCGTTGCTCCGAAGAGAAAAGCTAGTATTAATGTACATAAAAAGAATAATTTATCACATCTTCTTTTACATCCAAGTTCCAATCCAAACATTTTGACTACCAACAAAAGCACTTTCCAGTTCATTAAATCCGTCAACTGAATACAGGTAGCAGTTCCCAGACAGGCCCTCTACTGTGTGCCTTACTACATTCTCTGGCCGTGATAAATGGGCTGTCAGTTAAGAAAAACAGGCTGATTTCAATTAAAGACACTTTCGTCTGCTCCTCAAGTGAGAGAAAAGACCAGACAGGATTCTTCGCTGCCATGTGAGCGTCTACTCTAACCTCATTTCTGACCTCCAGCTGACCTCTGGCAAAATCCCTGGAGTGTTTTACAATCCTAAATCTTAAAGACTAAATATTTCTAATACAACTAGAAATATATGGTCTATTTCTTCCCACGTGTTACACTAATATTTGTTTAAAGAAGAAGGCAGCGCCATGTCGATAAAGTGACCACAAATGTCTCACAATGTTACCTGGAAGCAGGAAAGAGGGACGCAGCTAGGGTTAGCGGATGTCCTGAGATTGGTGGCGATATCATGCTGTGTGTTTCACTGATATATATCGAGTGTGGGGGGGCGGGGGTCTGTGGTTACTTAGCACAAACAGGTCAGAGGTCAGGCCTGACTTTTACCCACTCAGTATGCTCCATTATATTAGCCACAGGCTGTAATCTGAAGCAGGAGTGCCACTGAGAGCAAAGAGCTTTTAACTTTCAAACAGCTAAAGATTCAATAATAATGACTTCACTCCCTGCCAAGAATGTGCATCTTGATCTGTTCCGTATCAATTAGATTCAGTCTGTTCTACCAGGCCTGTGATAAGATTATCAAACGATTGGCACTTCAGTGCCACATCGTCATCTTTGTGAATGTCGCTCGAGTTTTTATTGGCAAAGTTCTTATTGATTTGTTTTTAAAAGTTCAGGTGGTTACAGTAAACCTGCAAAAACTGTATGAAAGGCAACATAGAGCTTTCTGAAACAGTTGAGGTCAGTCACTGTATTTGAGCGTACTGTAATAAAGAAAGAGCCCCATTGAGCAAGTTCACTGACAGTCGCCAGAAGGAGAGCAGAGCTTTCAAGGCTGACAGTGTACATGCCCTGGTATAGTGGTAAGTGGAAACAGATGGGCTCAGACCAAGGTGAGCGATTATCGTTTCAAGCAATGCTTCAAAAATTCATCTCTTACTTGTTTCAATCCATATTTTAGTAAATTAATTCCTAATCACCATGATCCCAACATCATGTTTGAGGCTTTTAATCTGTTTCATGTTCTGAAGTGTTTCATCATTGTCCACCCCTGAATAACTTGTGAAAAATACTTTAATTATCCTCGCAGAACACTATATATACATCAAAATAAAAGCTTTAAATGGCACAATTAGATAAACAGAGCTACCGCTTTCTCTTAGGTACAAAGCCTCAAATACAGACATTCATCAATATCACTCCCCTTTTAACAACAGGAAATAATTGAGACCAATTTTCTCAAGGTCAGACAGTCATCTGATAAGCTGCTCTGAACTGCTGGGTTAAGGGTCACAGCTACTGAACAAACGCAATCGCCTCAAAGATCAGCTGCTGTTTTTATAGAATGCAGCACATATTGATAAGATCGAAATGTAGATCTTTATTGTGGTAAAATAAATAAATAAATACAAAGGTGATTTACAAAAAAAGGGGCAAAAGCAGCTTCTCAGTGTCCAGAAAATGGACAATGTATGAAAACCTGTTCAGATGTTCACATTTAGATGTAGGCCTGTATATTTACATTCCTCAACAGATGTAGGCTAATAATTTATTGATTTAAAAAAAAGAAGAAAATAAGATGCAAAGCACAGTTTTAGTAGTATGGGATCCAATTTAATTCAGGATGTTGAAACATTATCAAAATGTGCCAAATTATTCTGAAAGTATAAGGAAATTAACAAAATAAGTTTTTTTCTTTGTTTATTACTGGACTATCACCCAAGACCATAACTGGATCTAATTTATCCAATCTTATGTTTCTCCCTAAGTAAATCTAACTGAAACCCAGTTGTTTAAAGTAGCCTGCATTAATTGAAACCAAATTAATTTGAGATGTGAAGAAAACAAACAAAAAAGAAAAATGAAAAAAAAAACAGACTCACACTCCTGATCAATTGATCTCCACATAACCTAATGTAAATTCAAAACCCTCTTATTTCTTATTTCTAGTGATTCAGTAATGTATTCATCTTGATTTAAAACAACACGCTGGCAATTGAGCACATTTTAAATGACACTCACCTAAATTGACAAAACTCATGACCATGTCGGCGTCATTGAGGAAGTTGTTGTCGTGCGCCGTGGTGAGCGGGCTGTGGCCCAGCAGAGGGGTCGCTCGGTGGGGCTGCGTCACCCGGGAATAGCCAGCGTGCTGCGGGTTGTAGTAGCTTTTCCTGGCATGCCCTTGAGCCTTGTTGGCACCGAGGCTCTTCCCCGCGCCCTGCGGGATGCCCTGCGGGATGCCCTGCGGGAAACCCTGCGGGAAGCCCTGCGGGAAGCCCTCCGCCTCCTCCTCCACGGCCATGGCGTTGTATAGGTCGAGCATGAAGAGCGGCGCGGAGGACGCCTGCTTCCCGGGGGAGAAGGGCCTGGGCCGGTGCGGCAAGCCCAGGATGGAGAGGATCTCCCGCTGGATCTCCCTGCGCTCGTGGTTGCGCAACCTCCTGTATATAAAACTGGAGTGCACATGGTTGTCACTTAAACCGCAATGAGCGCAGGAGAGAAAACTCAAACAGCTCCAGGCAAGTCCAAGAAGCGCACGGTTCAAAGGTGGAAGCGCAGACTTCATGTTGACCAGTGGATCACTTTGGGATGTTAAGTTGAACTACATTGCACTCTGGGAGACAAAAAAAAACTTTAAAAGTCTTCCAGTGAGGAATCATAGATTTCCCATGATAATCACCCAACAACTTTCAAACTTTTTACAGTTTGACTATCTATCAATGAATGATCAGCTTGTCCAGAAATAGGCTCTCCCCTCGTGCGTGCGCGCTCTCCTCGGCAGTATTTACTCCTCCAGGATCCATCCAAAGTCTCCGGCACAGCAAGTATTTATGGGGCTGTGACCCCGTCTCTCACCTTACTCCTCTGTCATGAAAAAAAAAAAGAAAAAACCTGATAGGTACGCCCAGGACGTCGGAGTTTCCAACTGAATGAAATGTGGTGAACCGCGTTAAAAAAAACGAGGAAAGAGAGAAACTCGACTCATGCCCCGTCTATTTTTTTTCCTCTCCTCAGAATGTGTATTGGGGCTAGATGCCCTTTGGGTCCATCCCACACTCAACTTTTGTTTTTGCATCCTCCTCTAGCGGCCGCAATAAAACTTTCAAAACTTTAGCCCAGTCCCATGATGAATGTGGCGGCTCAGGAGTGTAAAAGGAGACACTTGAAATTCGAGAGCCCGACTTAACGAGTAAAAGAATAATGACAGAGCCTTTTAATCACCTCTAGTTATTGAAGACCGCGTGCTTATACAGTAGGAGGGAGTACCAGCTGCACCAGCAACAATGCTCCCTTTTGTCACACTGTTTGGGCTTTGGAGTACATTAATATAATAATAATAATAATAATAATAATAATAATAATAATAATAATAATAATAATAATAATAATGATGATGATGATGATGATGATGATGATGATGATGAGGATGATGATGATAATAATAATAATAACAACAATACTACTAATAATACTACTAATGATGATAATGATAATAATAATAATAATAACAATACTACTAATAATACTACTAATGATGATAATAATAATAATAATACTAATGATGATGATAATAATAATAATAATAATAATAATAATAATAATAATAATAATAATAATAATAATAATAATAATAACAACAATACTACTAATAATCCTACTAATGATAATAATAATAATAATAATAATAATAATAATAATAATAATAATAATAATAATAATGCTAATACTACTACTACTACTACTACTACTACTACTACTACTAATAATAATAATAATAATAATATGATTGATTAATAAATGCAATCAAATTAAAAATAAATCATTCAGGTTTGGGCACTGCAATTAATTATATTTCATGAAAACAAGAAATAATAACTCACGTTTAGCATAGAAATTATTTGTTATAAATTCTGCATTCATAGAGGAACATGCCAAGGTAATAAATAAATAATAAACGGATTTAGGATTAGATTTATTTCAGGATAATAGATACTGATTATCACACTATTCAGTATTTCATTCAGCTTTATTCTTTATTTTGAAATTCCTTCCCCTTGTGTTTAGTTGGTTACCACACACCTGTGTTATCAGTCATCACTCACCTGAGGATTTAGGCTCCTCGGCTTGTCTTCCATAGAAGATCCTCTTTACATGTCACATGAAGCTTTCCAGCCAATATAGTATTTTTAGTAAATTTAGTCTTTGGTTTATTTACCTTTTAGATTGTTGCTGGTCTTGTTGGCTGAAGTCCTAGACTTAAGTCTTCTTTCTTGCGACACATTAGTTTGTAACTGAGGATATTCGTGTGTTTGGGATGGATGGGAATACTGTCCACACCAGGAAAAAAAAAAAAGAAAACTGTTTCCTAACAATTCCTAGATATGCTGAGATGTTACCCTGTAGCTCCATCTAGTGTAGAGCTTTAATGGAAACACTTGAATTGATATTTTTGAAGTCCCTCCTCCAGACAATGACATGGTCTGTGCTCTTCAAATCTGGCTCTTAGGGTCCACTGACATTTCTGTTTCAACACACTTGATTCAAATGATTGGTTCAACATTTACTTGTTACCAAGTTCCACAGAAGTCTATCAGTGACTCAATAATGTGAGCCAGAAGTGAGGAAAGCATCTCAAACATGCAGGATAATATGCACTGAGGCCCTAGAAAAGATCTTCAGCTTCAGCTGTGCACATGGAATCCTCTTAAAGCAGTGTCCTTGGTGAAAGAGGCAGATGGTGGGTTTTGTTTTGGGTTTTTTTCTCCCACAAAAGTTGCAATCCAATGATTTTAGAGGTTTTAGTAAATGGAAGCCACAAACCAGTACCAACATGTCGATATGAACATCAAAAAAGTTCTGGAAAGAACAAACACACCAACCAGCAAAGATCACAATCATCACGGTATTCTAGTTTTATAAAAGGAGAGAAAACGTATACAAAAGTCACAAAATAACATTACAAAAGCTATTTAAGACATGTCACTGCTGAAATACACAGTTATGACACTTATAAATAACAACAATAAAAACCTGCTACAGTAAAGAAAGGCAAGCCTGTGGAACATAAGATGTCAGCATCGCCATACGTAATAATTGTTCAAACATTTCAAATCCTAACTATTAAACAAAAAAAACTATGACATATAAATGAATGAAGGTTGTAATGACAGGGGAAATTGTTACTCTTAAACACAATGTAGCTACTGTAAAAGGTTTTCATGTTCAACAGTCAAAACTGGATGCTGTCAGAACGCAGGCTTACTGGAGCTCATAGTCAGCAAGAGGAAATCAAGTTCACAGTTTTGCGCTGAAACATGCCAAATTTCACAGATAAATAATGGTAAAGTTATTTTCTCAATATGTAGTTCATGTAGAAGCTTTGGTGTGTTTAGTTTTTTACGTAGGACACATTGTGCACGACTCTGCAGGACTGTGTGTAGAGAGTAATTAGAGCGAGATGAAGTGATGGAACACCAGGGGGCAGTATAGGAAAGTGTACCAGCCACACCGACATACAAGAGTTCAAGGTCTTCAGATGAGAGGTATTCAAAGCAGCCAATTATTCTTTCTCTTAATATGATGAAACGTCAAACATGTTCAGAGACATTAGAATAATAATTTAAAAAAAATACCACCAGAGAAACTAGGATGCTGACTGAGATCACATAAGAAGTCTCAGAAGAGGTACGTTTACTGTAGTTTCTGTGACAGAGAGAAACTGCAAAGATGAGATCTTCCTGAGAATGGCTGTTTGTCCCACATCAGCTTTAGACTGGTGCCTGCAGTGATGCCGTGTTACATCAATAGTTTGGGCCTTTGCTGTAGGGGTTCCTCCGCATCATGCCACCGTAGCACAGGGATGGGTCACATATGCCAGGCTGGCCAGGATGGCCAGGATTCCCACCTTTACCCTCAGCCCCATTTACTCCGGGGGCTCCAGGCTTACCTGGAGAGCCTGGTTTGCTGTACCCTTGAGGACCCATGGGGCCTGTGGACATAAAGATAGTGAGGCATGAGCAGTCAAAATCAATGAAAAGAAATCACAGATTAGAAAAATGAAAGTGTTACAATTGCTTCCATGTAGGGCTGGGCGATATGGAACAAAAGTCATATCTCGATATTTTCTAGCTAAATGGCGATACTCGATATATATCTCGATATTTTTTCTGTGCCTTAATTGGGGTTTCCCCCAAAGCATTATAGCATAGCATCTCTGTTAGCATCTCTGTTAGCATCTCTGTTAGCTTCATTTTTTTCTGAGGCAAACCCTTAAAAAAACAGTCAGTTTTAATACAATGCCTCGTGCCAAATGTCACACAGGTTCCTTTATTTTTTTTTTTTCCTAAAATATTTTTATCCCGGTTTTTTTCCCATTTTTACCACCCCGTGCTCCTACCTACTGTCAGTCCTGGGCATTGCCATCCTCTACCAACCCCGGGAGGGCCCTGCACAGGTTCCTTTATTAACAGAGGTCTGCACAATATCAAAATGTATAAAACAAATGAAATAAAAATAAACTGCCTGCATATATAGAATAAAAATGCTTATTGAATAAAATAAAACAAATATCCCTTTCCTGCATAACAATTAAATTAAAATACACTGTGCAATTAATACAATGTAGACAGTAACAGGCAGACTTTTCCACTGAGGTTGACAGTTGTGCAAATAACAAAACATTTGTGCAAATCTCAAATAAAACATTCAAGTTAATTTGTCACAAAATAAGTTATATCAAAATCATTAAAAAAAAAAAGTAAAAAAATATATATATATTATTTTTCTTTTTAAATCGATATAAACGATATTGTCTCGTACCATATCGTGTTTGAAAATATATCAATATATATTAAAATCTCGATATATCGCCCAGCCCTACTTCCATGTGAACTTTACATATTTTACGTAATGAGTATTGATACTAAATAATATATTCTGTTATTAACCTGGAGGTCCAGGTGGCCCTTGGTCTCCATTTGTGACTCGCCCAGGGCTTCCCTTCTCACCTTCGAAACCTGGTTCTCCTGGAAACACATGTCGACATGTTAGACCACTCCTGCAAATAGTTTTAATGACATACTGCTGATCTGACGTGACTTTTACCTTTCAGCCCATTAATCCCAGGATGACCTGGTCGACCATTGTGGCCTGGCATCCCCCTGGGACCAGTAAGTCCAGGAAGACCCCTTTTGCCCTGGGGGCCAGTCGGACCTGTTGCACCAGGAGATCCGGGCTGGCTTTGACATCTGCTGCAGCTACTCTGCTGGTTGCTCAGCAACAACATAGGCAACTCATCTAGGACCATTGACAGTGAAACAGTTTCAGAGGGTTCAACTGTACAGAAACAGATCATCAGTCACTCAGCGTTGCTACTCACTCTGAAGAATCTCTCTGCAGATTTGTCGAATGTGACTGTCTGACATTTCACTCGCCTGCAACGCAAAGTGATGGATCATGATGGATTTTCACTCTCCACTCCAGAGCACAAGTTCACCATAAAGATGATGGCACAAATCATGTCATACATACAGATCTTCCCTCAGGGCCAGGTGGGCCAGGACGGCCAGTGTTTCCCTGCGGCCCTCGGTGTCCAGCTGTGCCTGACTGACCCGGTTGTCCAGGCCGCCCCATTTGACCCTCTAGTCCTCTCTGCCCTGGATCCCCTGTTGTCCCTTTCTGGCAAGAATATCACTTATGTTAGGAATACAGACACTTCTTGTACACAGGGTACGTGGAGGGGCAATAAATACTTTTGAGCTTATCATACCTCTCCCTTCAACCCCATCAGGCCAGGTGATCCCTATCAATTAAAGACAGGATAGATCATTAAAAACAGATAATGCTCAGAAAGGTTGACTGCACTTACAAACATACTATTATCTACATCAAAGTTCACAGAAGCAAGAATCCATCATGACATCATGATAGTAGCAGTATTGCTAGGCTGACTCTAACTCCTTTAAAGTATTACTTTGTTGTACATTCAGTACTCGAGTTGAGGGGGGATGAGGGGGGATGGCATCCCCCCTGAAATAAAAACGGTCAAAATCATCCCCCCTTTCCATCCCTTATGTCATTTCATCAATGAATGTGGTTTTACTGCTATTTCAACATTTAGAGTCATCACCAGAAAAATAAATTATTTGACAATTTTCACCTGTTTCAAGTAAATTTTCACTTGAAATAAGTAGAAAAATCTGCCAGTGGGACAAGATTTATCTTCTCATTACAAGCAATAAAATCTTGTTCCACATGCAGATTTTTCTACTTATTTTAAGTGAAAATCTACTTGAAACAGAAGAAATTGTTGTTTTTTCCAGTGATGAGTCTTGTTTTAAGTGTAATGAGATTTTTTTTACTAAAATGAGACATTTAACTAGAAATAAGACAAATATTCTTGTTAAGATTTTGAGTTTTTGCAGTGATCCATGTTACTTATCCTGTGAAGGACAGTCATATTGATAAGTTCAGAAAAGTGTTTTTTATTGTTGTGTTTTGATGTATTTGATGTAAGCCCAGTGGATATTTAAAGCTTACAGAAGGCTGCATTTAACTGCTGCTATGTCATTCCTGCAGTATTTCTGCAGGTGTTTTGGTCAGTGCTATTATTTGTAATATATTATATTATTTGTAATCAGCACAAATTATCTGTCCCCATATGATAAAATCCACCATCCCCCTGATTTTTTTTTTACAACTCGAGTACTGTGTACATTAGTACCATTTCATCATAGTTGGTCACATTTAAACTTAGATTCAAGATTCATGGCACTTTGGTCATGGTGTGACTATGAATTGGATAGGAGGGAATGGATCAGCAGAATAAATGGACAAGCATTTTAAAAGGGGCCAAATCCAGACTGAAAAGCTTTTCACCAGGTTTTTCTGATAAATATTGACAAATAGGTAGTTTCTTCAGTGAAGGCTTTACTTTGAACTATTGCTCACCAAATTCACTGTCTAAGTGCAGTTAAATGTCACTATTTCAGTCTATGTTATGAGGGTGCATGACAGTCATCAGATTAGAAAGGTGATCGAAAGAAACTCGCCTGAGTCCCCGGATGGCCGTGCTCTCCTTTTTCACCGTGAATACCCTGGTGAAGTAATCACACAATAATTACATTAGGATCATGTAAGCAGGTGAATTGAGGGTTTCAGACCACAGTTAATGTTGAATGTTCAGTATACGGTACTTCAGATGCTGCTTCACTTGAGTGCATCCTCTACAAGCATGATGGTTCATGCAAATTTTTGTTATACATTTTTTAAAGGAGGTAAATACACAAACCCTAATATAAAATGCAAAAAAGCTTATATCTGTATTTGTTAATTTGTAGAAACTTCTATCATCTAACTTGATCAAATACATTGCATTTAGAAATTGTAGACACAGCAAGCGTTTTATACAAGCAACACACTTAAGAAAAAGCTGAGAAAGGCAAAGTAAAAAAAGAAGGTGTAAAGAGGTTTACACAGAAAACAAGTAACACCATTCTAGAAGATCGTCAGAAAATGAACAGATGACAGGTGAGGGTGTCAGAATTGGGTATAAACGGAGCATGCACTGATCATTCAATTCATTATACAGTATTTACTGCCGGTGAGCAGTTATCATTGGTGCTCAGTATGCCACCATAAAAATCATGATACCACGGCGTAACTGGAAGCCAGTACTATCAGCTGTCATATTGGAATGAGACTGGTCAGCTGCACACTGCAAATGTTCCCGAAAAGAGCATCCCATCTGAATCATTTTGGCATGATGAAGATTGTGCAATTGATTACAGATTTCTTACTGCATACTGTGTACTACATTTTGGCAAAATCATTACATACCAGTAGTGTTACATCTGGTTTTAAAACAGGCCATGTCATAAATATTGTGCATGACTTGGACGTTCATGTTGCTGTGTGCAACACCAGTGGGAGGAAACAATGCGTGAACGAAGACATCCCTAAGTTTTATACATTTCCGATGTGTTGTCCCTGCGCAGCAATTATGAAGTTATAGCACGGTGAGGAGACAGAAAGAGACTTTAGATTCACATGCCTTCATTTTGAGGTTTAAAAGCTGTTTATATGATATTCCAGGGAGTGACACGAGACCATGATGATAGCTGTCTGTTAGGTTGGGTTGGATTAGTCCTTTATTATTTTCATCCTAAAGCTTTAATGATTCGTCCGCACACAGTGTTGTCCAGTAGCCTACTGGGTAATTAAAAAAAAAGAAACTACATAATACAAACAGAAGACTTTTATTTTTTAAATCCCATCCAAAAAGGAATCAAATAGTTTAATCGTACAGGTAATAAGGTTCATTACGTAGCCTGTGTTGCTACAACACACAATAAACAAGCAGCATCTGTGTTGCTGATAAACTACAGGCTCTGCAGTGTTATGGGGAGACTGCTTTAAACATTTATGAAATAAGTTGGTCTTGCCCTTGCTTGTAAACCACTTTTCTCCAATTTTGGAGTCCGTACAACAGCACGTTACACACCCTTCAATGATATTTATGATTTACAACCACATGCTAATTGGCTAAGATACTAAGCTTGTCTATATTTACGAGCAGGGATGTGTTGTGGTTCACCACCTTGTGGTGATTCTGTTCTTGACTCCTTCGTTAAGAGAATCATTCGTCTTTCATGCCAACTTCAATCCTATTTATGGTCACGAGGTGGCAACAGAGGGGGATGGAGGTGAAGGTGTTGTGGTGGTTCTATCATCAGTGAGCTGTTTTTTCAAAACAAATCTTATCTCTGTTCAATGCATCATAGTGATATTTCACATCCAGGAAGAGGTGTGGTCTCGCCATTTCTTGAATCTTACCACTTCTCCTCTTTCCCCTGGATTTCCTCTTTGTCCCTGAAGCAAACAAAGGAACAAAAATTTTCACATCATAGTATGTTTTGTGGTAGACGACACACTCACACCAAAAAGGACATGAGTATTAAGTTCTTACAATACCGTAATAAAAAAATACCTTGCTTCCCACCGGGCCTGGCATGCCCGGATGTCCCGGCTGACCAGGTCTTCCTGGTACGCCTGCACTTCCCTTTAAATGTGGTTGGTTAAACGCCAAGAGTCAAAATGAATAATGAAAATGAAAAAGAAGCATTCCAGATGATAATTCTATGTTAGCGAAGAAAAAAAAAGTCACATGGTTCATATTAGAATATAAAAAAACAAAAAAAACATACCGTAAGTCCTTCTGCACCTTTTATCCCTGGATTTCCAATTTCACCTGTATTGCCCTTGATTATGAGATAAAATATGTTTTATTATACAGTAAAAATCCATGTCAGATCATATTATTGACTGAAGTATGGTTGGTATTTTCAATTTTATTCACTTTTTACTAATGATGCATCTGATACTTTGAAGTTTTTGGAATTTTGAGATGTTATTTTTGATCATCTGTAATCAAATGCTCTCTTTTCCAGGGATTATTTTCCATAATGTAGTTTTAAATGTCTGTGCCATTTACTTTTACATATTGCCTTATTAAAAGCAGATCAGCTTGATTAAAAGCAGATGACTGGGAGCCAGAACGTCCAGACGAAAAAAGTCTGTATAGCTTTCGGTATCATTAAAATTCTACTGATGAAAGCATTATAGCTTTATCCTGGTTTAATTTCGCTCCAAAGCTGTAGCCAAAAGATCATTATTTGCCTCAGTCTATTTTTGTAAAAAGAAAAAAAAAAGTGACCAAACATGTAGTGCCACTGAACCAAAAAGTGTTTGAGCTCCTTGCATAGAAAGCTTGAATAATAACGAGGCTAATGACAGTTTTCACTGCAAAGCATTGCGTATACACTTGGCAACGTGGGCAGGGGAATATGACGTCATCCAACTTGTTGCTGCTCTGTTCCTGCTACGCTTTGATTGGAAGCTATTTCAATAAAAGTAAAACCCGGCTTACAGTTAATCATTGCAAATATCACGCATGTGTACGTTTTGTTTTTTTAATGACTGACTATTAAGGGGTCATATACCACAATCAGTGTGCTTACGTCCCTCAGATTTACAAATCATCTGTTTAAAACTAGTGTTGGGTTTTCTTTTGTTAAGATCGCTGTATTTCGGATACAATGACAATTTGTTAGGAATTTGAATATAACCACATAACAGTCGTAAATCATTACTTTTGGTCCAGGTGTTCCTTTTAAACCAGGTGCTCCAGGTAAACCCATTTCACCCTAAACGACAGTGAAGAAATGATTTTGTTTAGTCTTCTGATTAAATTGAAACACTTTATTCAAATATGCAAATAGTCCACCAGCCATAATCTTACAGGTGCTCCAGTTGAGCCTTTTAAGCCCCTCGATCCATGCTCCCCTGTTTCCCCCTTAAATGAGAATCATGTCAATCAAATACAAGACACTGAATTATTCTAAATTATTGCTTCATTTATTGGGGACACACACATATTAGGACCTTATTACCTTCTGTCCGCTAAGGCCTGCAATTCCTGGCGATCCTGGTATTCCCTGGAGTAATCAGACAGATTGTATATTATCACAAATTGAAAAAAGTATGAGTGTACAAAAATATGTTTGTTTGGTTGTTTAAATTCAACTTAATACACTTTCACTTTATTTGCGTAGAATAATCAACAATTTTGCTGGAAAGGTAACAAATTGAGTATAAAAGTCCAGTTAAGTGCAGTCCAGTTCAGTCCAGTTCAATGTGATTCAGTTCATGTAATAGTTTTTATAAAGTACCAGTCTGTAGAGGGTTGAGCGGATAAGGAAACCATTAGATTTCATCAAATCCCTTCCCTCCTTTTAACAGAAAAATACCTCCCAGAAGAACCAGACTCAGGAAGACATCCATCAGTTTCGATGTCGATGTAGAGCGCACCAAAACAATAAAACATATTTTTGTAAGCCATGTTTTTGAATGCATTCAAGTTAAAGATCAGTGCCTTTTTATAGAAACCATGTAGAGCTTTTTCCTTTTCCCTTCAGGTCAGATTTTCGTAGATGTGAAAGGTTTGAAAGTTTACAATACAACAGAGTTTCACAAAAAAAACAACTCTTTACAAACAAAAACTGTCCAAATAAGCTCAGGTGTGATGTCAACTTTCTATTAAACATCTATGACACATACAGGCATAGTGGCTGTCAATACAAGCCATTTTGAGAGGAAACTGGTAAGATCCTGGATAAAATATCAAGAAGATGTCCTTTTTTTTGGTAAAAGTGTATGTTCTTCAACAAAAAAATGTCCTTTGTATAACCAAAACAAAACAAACTGAAGAGCCATCCATCTTCTTATTTACCTGCTAAACTCTGGTCAAGATTTCAAGGTATTTGTCAGCTGTCATGTTATACAAGTCAGGTTATACAAGTACAATAACTGCATTCCCACACTCACTGCAATAGACAGTTTAGAATTACTCAACTAAACCTGACGTGCATGTTTTTGGACTGAGGGGGAGTTGGGAAATGCATGTGAGTGGGGAACATGTACTGTAAACTCTGCAGAGAAAAGCTCCAGCAGGTACCAGGAACCGGGAACCCGCTCACTGTCAGGAAACACTGATAACTACCACGCTGCTGTTCAAAATGAAAAACTACTCAGCAGTGCACCCCCAACCTGTCCTCCCTTTATTTTACTCGAGATTTCTTCCTTAACCCTGTCATATATCAGCCCTTTTATCCAGCACAGATTCCAACTGCTTACAGTTTCTCTCTGTGTTCCACTAGTGCCTGTTACGATAAATAGACTTGACCTCTGAGTGTTCATTATCAGTATCTACGGCAATACTTTAAAATGTGTCCTATAAAAAGGGATAGACAAGTGTATCTGAGTTGTTCAATGCAAATAACTGAACATTTTGTGAAAATTATGTTTCTAAAAAAACATTTTCTGCATTTAGAGCGTGCACACATTTCTCTAATAACCATTAAAGAATATAAGGCTGTAAATCAAAAAGAAAAAAAATCTATTTGTCTGTACTTGAGAGCACATGTTTGAGTGAAAACAGCTTTGCCATTTAGTTTATGTCACAACCAACCCTGAAAATGGGTATTGTGATTCCACAGATCCAGATCAAAGCGTTCCCATTTTTATCAGCACCCAACATGGTATGCTGCACTTGCAGTACAGAAGCAGGTAGCACCAAGGTGTAACACACATTTCTAAAGAAAGACACCTTGTAGAACGGAGGGCTGGATTTGAGCGTCTACATGTCTGTAAAGACATGGCTAAAAAGGGGGTTGTTCTGTATCTCTGTGGTCATTTGAAAGAGCATGCCACAGATATTTCATCAAGTAAAATATGTTCCCTTTTGAAGGAATGAAGGCAGGAACGCAAATTATTTAATTCACTGAAAGCTAATTCAGTTCCACATGCAGCAGAGCGACCTCGGCAAGCCTTTTTTACTTTTCTGCTGCAGTTACTTTTTCTGAGATAAATAGTAGCAGATGCTTGGTTGTATAGCCTTGCACTGAAGTCTGAGTAGAGATAATGTTAGAATGACACATATAAAGGAGGACAGCAGTTAAATACACACACACAGATTGAATATGATAAACTTACAGAAGAAGACATGCCCTTGTTGGGGGCCCACACTGAAGCGCTGCATCTTGTTTTAACTTACTACTCTTGTCTCCTTGGTTACATGTCTGACTCTGGTTTTGTTGGGGGGAGCTGGCTAAAAGCCTTTTGGAGCAATTGACTCATCTTTTGTAGACCCATCACAAACTCTTGGACAACGGTTATAATCACGATCAGTGGGATAGCTGCCCAGTTGAAGCACTTTCTTCCCTAAAAAGATTTGCCAGACCACCACAGCATTCCCTCGATGAGTTACTTTCACTGCCTTAGATTAAACATGAAGCCAAAGCCAGCCAGTTACATAACAAGGCTATCCTGGGATGAACTACAAGGGAAATACCCCTAATTTACTGGCTGTCAAGGGGGGAGTCTGAGTTGTGCCGGCAGTTAACACACGACAGCTTTAAAAAGATGAAAATAAATAAATAAAGAAACTATTCATGCAACTCTTTCCGATACATAAATCCATCACTATATATGCCCAACATTTAGTTGCTTTATATAAATGTATTTTTTGACAATTTGTTGAATGCATGGTGAAACCTTTAGCGAATTCTTTTGTAATTCATCTGTCATTCTTGCACATTTTGCATCGAATTGTCAAAGTCTATGAGTTCAAGTGAAGTTGCAAAACAGCTGCACCAGCTGAAGCTTTCAGCAGAACTACAGGCGCACTGTGTGTGTGTGTGTGTGTGTGTGTGTGTGTGTGCGCATGTGTGTGAACAACTTACAGGATGGCCGGCCCGTCCATCAGCGCCAGGAATACCACTGGCTCCAACTTCACCCTAATACAGTGGCAAGGCATGTTTACATTTAATTTCACTTCCAAGTCATGCTTGCTTAGTTGGACATCTAGACCCCAGTGTGCACTGTGTCATATATTCTTACATGACTGGATTTATGAAATTAACCAAAGGCGAAGAATTTTTTTTTAATGTTAACAGATCTTGTCAAATGGGAACAGGAAAAAAACAAGAGGGACACCAGTGTCTTTCAATTTCCATGGTTGCCAAGCATCAACAGCAAAACTTTTGGGAACAGTTAATTCATTTACGAATGTGAAGCTCTGTCCAACTTCATGCCTCTATTATTGCCTTAAGCCTTGCATGAGCTTTGTATCACGTAATGATGGCAAAACAAGCAAACCTTTTGACCAACGCTCCCTGGTATCCCATCCTTTCCATCTCGTCCAGATACGCCCTGAAACCAAACAAAGTGTTTTCATCCACAATAATGAAGGCGCACGGCACGTGGATTCATTCTGAACTGTTTTTGACGTACAGGCTCTCCAGGAAAACCAGGTGGCCCGGAAGATCCCATGCTTCCTTTTTCTCCCTGGCAATATCACACAAAGTTGTTAATATTTTGTGTCATATTCAGCAAACAAGCTGCTTTTCTCCAATAAGATTTCATGCATGCTTACCACATGGCCATCTTTTCCTGGCAGCCCTGCAATTCCTGTTGATCCTGCTGAGCCCTTAGAAAAGTCAAAAGATTTCAAAATAAATTAAAGCTGCAAGCAGCGATAAACGGGCCCTCGCACCTTTGTGCACGTTCAGGCGTGCTGCAGTAGAAGCGCTTGTATGACTTGCATGTAGATTCTTCAGGCCTGGACATTTAGTGGATGACACCACCCATGACTCTCTATGTCAAACCATTCAAAAGTTATAGTAGAAAATAAGGACTATCAAATATTGACCAATCAGAAGAAGGGGCAGGGCTAATTAAGGCCAATGAAGGTCAAGTACTCAATACCGAGTAAGATGACATCACCCATGACTCTTTATATCACACCATTCAAACGTTATGGCAGAAAGTAGGAACTATCAATTATGGACCAACCAGGTGAAGTGGGGGTGCGCATTTTGGCATCTATCATCGCCACAGTAACGCTTTGGACTGAGAAAGGTAATGCGCGTCGTCGCAGGATGGAGACGCACATTTTGATGTATAACACACCTGGGTGCACGTTACGGTTCGGGCCGTATTAACTGTCGAAGGAATGGCATAAATTGCGCCAAAATTACAAGATTAATTCAAAATGGCCGACTTCCTGTTCGGTTTCGGCCATGGCTCCAAGAGACTTTTCTTTAAATTGCGACATGATACAGGTGTGTACCGATTTTTGTGCATGTACAAGGCACAAAGTTTTCTAGGGGGCGCTGTTGAGCCATTAGGCCACGTCCATTTATGCAAACCATGAAATATCAAATTTTTCGCCAGGCCTGGCTTGCGTGCAAAATTTGGTGACTTTTGCGGCACGTTTAGGGGGGCAAAAAGGCCCTCCTTTCAGAAGAAAAAGAAAAATTCCTACAGATACAATAGGGCCTTCGCACTGTAAGTGCCCGGGCCTAAAAATAATTCCTCCCTTGCATGCACTAATCCTTTCCTCATTAATTATTCATACAGAGATTAATCAAAAATAATTTGATTGCTCAAAGGAACCACTGCAGGTCTGCGTGGTTGTGTGACCGGCAGGCCTGAGCTGCATTGAGTTTGTCCCCCTCTGTTTACCGTAGCCACCACTTCATGGCACCCCCCTTGTTGGTTTAATGTTGTCAGCCACCAAACATATATAGTCAGCTTGTCAAGAGGCGAGGGCAGATTCACGGTTGTCCGGTGCAAGTATGGGGGTGATTGAGGAAAAGGTTCTCCATTTGGGTCGTCAGCTGCATCTGTGTAACTTGCAGCTGGGCTACAGAAGCTACAGTAGTTGTATTTTGATATTGGTCATTTTATTTTAGGCTGAACTTGTGTGTTTTGTCTTTTTTAGATAATAGGTGCAGTATATTTTAACATATTTAAATGCATTGCAACATTGTTTAATGTTTGTGTTAAACAGGTGTAGCTTCCGGTGTGATTGATATGCTGTAAGTCAGTATATCTGAAGGTAAGTGATCTTGATCATTTTGTCAGAGTTGCCATTGCTGCTTGCCTGGACTTTATTTTGTGTTGCCTGTATGTTTGCTTCTTTGTCCTGTTTGTTTTGTTTTGTTCATTTAAAGGAGCATGAGGCAGGATTGAGGCAGGATTTATGAAAAAAATGTGTATACGTTTTAAGTTTTCTAGTAATAATGTCAGATGAAGCGTTCCAAACCAAAAAGAATGAGCCCTCTAGTGTATTTCTCCGTTGCCTTGAACAGGCTGTGTGCTGCAAATTTTGCTGCAATTGTGGGGCTGAATTTCCCGCGCTGTCCTGCGGATGTGACGTCACATGACGCTGCATGCTCGTTCTCCCCGTTCTCCCGTGCCGGCTTCGCTGTTGGCTGCAGTACCCCCGACGGCCGTGGTGGCGAAGGGTGGCGCTAATGAGTCTCATTTCTTAAAAGGAGCCTCAAGCTCCTTTAAACTTCTTTTTATTGTCTGTTTGGACCCACTCGTACTATTGGATGGTATTGACTCTTGACCGTGAGTAGACACCAATGGCAGGAGCACAGGTGGTGTGTCGACCTCACTTCCTTTCTCACACGTAACGATCTGCAACCATAGATTAAGTTGGCAGTAATGTGGTGATTTCCTGGGGGCATCTATTACCCCACCCCTGGCACCAGGGTCCAGCTTTTTTACATATGATTGTGAACTCAAATTCCTTTTTGTCTTTTACTGACACCTAGGGTTGCCACCTTTCAGAAATAGAAATAAGGGACGCCCTGATTTCAGCAGCGCAGGAGCCAAAAGAAAAAAGCCCCCAAACTTCTAAACTGAATAAAAATGTGTTTATTTTTATATAAAAAAACAAAATGCTTTGATTTCAAGTTTAAAGTGCTTTAATAGCATTGAACTTGCATGACTGTACAGACAGACAACCATACTAGCAACTGAAATAGCCTCCTATGCTACTGTATGTCCACATCAGCCAAGATATAGCCTACAGGTGAAGAATATGGTGTAAAAGTTAATTTATTTCAATAATCCAACTAGAATATGGTGTAAAAGTTAATTTATTTCAATAATTCAACTAGAATATGGTGTAAAAGTTGATTTATTTCAATAATTCAACTAGAATATGGTGTAAAAGTTAACTTATTTCAATAATTCAACTAGACTATGGTGTAAAAGTTAATTTATTTCAATAATTCAACTAGAATATGGTGTAAAGGTTAATTTATTTCAATAATTCAACTAGACTATGGTGTAAAAGTTAATTTATTTCAATAATTCAACTAGAATATGGTGTAAAAGTTAACTTATTTCAATAATTCAACTAGACTATGGTGTAAAGGTTAATTTATTTCAATAATTCAACTAGAATATGGTGTAAAAGTTAATGAAAATACGGTACAAATCGCGTCCCGTATTAGTTCAATACGGGACGCAACATTTTTTTCTCAAATAAAGGACAATTCCGTATTTTACGGGACGGGTGGCAACCCTACTGACACCCCATTTCCTTTCATTATCTATGTGCATGGGCCCGCTTAGCTCCAACAAGGGGTCCCGAGGTCTGTTTGAACCCAGTACTGTTGGAGTTGAGACCTATAAAACGAGTCCGGTCACACAGACGGTCAGTATGCAGACAGGACTGGCTTAAACCTGAACCATCTCTTTAGTTATGCGCCTGTTTTCCACCTATTGGAATAAATGTCATGGCGCCATCTTAATCTCGGCATTGACACTACTGAGTTTTCAGTATGTCCATTCAGCTGTAAAACATCCTTTCACCATGACCTGTCCATTAACAACAAACCTTATGGTGAGAAACCCAAGCATATGCTGATGAACCTTTGTTAGTGTTTCAGCATTTTGATTTGAAAACCCTGTTTAAACAAATGACTCTCGTCAATTCACTTTTTTCCATAAGCTAACAAAAACCAGAGGATAAATAGGGTGTCAATGACAGCTCTATATCCAGCAGTGAATTGTTTAAAATCCGTGCTTTTTCTTTGGTCAGGGTTGAAGAGCATCCTGCATCCCTCCCATATGTGCTGCATTGTAATGCTAGCCAGGCGTGCTAAATCATACCGAAACAAATGGGCACATTGTTGCTGCCATCAGCAATCAAGAACAGTACTGTTCCAGTGATCAGTCAATTCAAAGGGGCTTACGTCACTTCTCTGGTCACTATACTGTCTACTTGTTGCTCCTCACATTAAGTCCAAACAAATGGATCTGCCCCAAGAGCAGTGCATATTTCATGGTTCATTTCACTCAAAATATCTTGAAGTTCCTTATCAAATGCTCTTCTGTTAAGGCTGTATACAAGAGTAAAGAAGAAATTCATCCCACATTTAGCAGATACATTTCTTTTTCTGCAGAAATATTTCAATGCACTCACTGTAAGTTACTTTGTTCAAAACCATTTGCCACATGAATGTATTCAAATGTACTGTAGTACAAAAATAAGTCAAGATCTGTGGTTTTTCAGGCTAAATATTTAAGCAGAATTAAACAAACACTTTGATGTTTAAGGTATAACTGCAAAAAGGATAGAAACATAAATCCCCACCTGTTCTCAATAGTGCTTTTTCCAAAGCCAAAGTATTTGATTCAGTCAAGGAAGGTGACGTGGACAGAACAGCTTCTTGTGAAACCTTAATTAGCCTCAGACTGTGGTTGTCTGTTCTTTGTTGTTTTTTTTTCTGACAAAGGGACAGATGTTCTGGGAGAGTTTTACTCCAGGTCAGACATGTGTCTGCTCAGCTGAGACAAATATACTAATTACCGCTAGGATGACATAACGGAGATGATGCGGTCTCGGAAGGACGCATTACTTCACAGCACTCCGAGATGATGTTACACAGAAAGTGTTATTCAAATTATCATCACAAACTGATGACTCACTTCGCATTCAGTCACTTAATTTTGCCACTACATATTTCCAAAGAAGTCAGTCCTTGAACTCTAGATTTAACAGGTCATGAGAAAAATGTTCTTTATTTATAAAAAAAAAGAAACTTTCCTTTAATTTCTGTTTGTTCAGATAAAGTGGAGGGGGTCAGTGTATCATTCCAGCGCTGCCGTAATACCCAGACTGCTGCGCGCAAAGCCAGCACGGGTCACGCAAACCCAACCAATTTAAATCATTATTGAAATCAAATTCAGTCCTGTGGCCCGTTTTTTTATTTCCTATTTTTGATCCGAATCAAAAATTGAAATATTAAAAAACAGGCAGTTTTCATTTTTAGTGTTAGATTAAAAAACAAAAAACAACATAAAACGTCACTTTTTAATTTTCTAAATATTGATTGAAAATAGAAAGAACGAATAATACCCGGATTGTACAGAACAAATTCCCCTGGAGAGAATTGTCACAGGAATGCCTGTCAAATATCCAGAACGAAGTTCACTCGGTTGTAAATGCCAGCTTCCGGTGCACGAATATGAATAAACGGTTGTTTTTGGTTCGTTTTTTCGTTCCTGTTGACTAGTGATTTCATTTTTCTTATATGAAATAGAAAACGAAAATAAAAGCGTATTTTGAATCTTTGTTAAATCATATTAACACAAAAAAAGAAAAAATGCAGTGTAATTCAATATTTGTTTTTTGTTTTAAAAGGAAAATCAAATAAACCAATCGTTTTTTGTTTTTTGATTCCCACTCATGATGGAAAAATCCAATGACCAAAAGATACACTGACCAGATTCCTATTGAGCTTTCTATTTCTGAATTTAATTCTAACATCTGATATCCAAGACTGAACATAAATTACATGGGTGGACTTGAGCCTCATTATTGATTGACATGACACAAAACATTAATCGATATGATTTCTAATCCCTAAAACTTTCTTCACTAAGGGTAAATATAACTCGCCAGTACAATTGAGAGGAAAAACAAGCCACAGAGAGAAACAGGGCTTTCTTTTGGTGGCCTAAATATAGCAAAGAATGTCTCAACTCTCTCTGAGGAAGAGGCAGTAGAGAAGTCAGGAAATACGAATACATTTAAATGGTCTCTGATGACCCTCATGGTCTCTCAGCAAAGACCTCTTGTCACTCAATGTAGAAGTGGACTTTTTATTCACCCAAGAGGTCTGACTTTATATTCCTAACACATGGCTCCTGTGATTGATGTAACCATGGTCAAAGCTGAAGCTGATGTGTATAGCAGGGACTTCCTGACAATCATACTTTTGATCTCATAAAAACCTTGACAGTCCAACATGTTTTTGTACTTTTGAAATTTTTTTTCAAAGTACGAGCAGGTATTATACTGATTTCCCATGTGTGAAATGAATCTAGACAAGTAATGCTGATCAAAAATTAGTTGCCGGTTAAATAAACTGAAATTATGCCACTATGGTTAAGTAATCAACATAAACACCTTATCTCCTGATGTTCCAGGCAATCCTGGTAATCCGGGCATACCTCTCTCCCCCTGAAAGAACAAACCGGTTTTACTAAAGTCGTGCCATGGGCTACAAGATGAATTGTGCCACAAATGTGGTTTTTGACCTTCCTACCGAAACACCAGGTCTCCCTTGCTCGCCTTTGTACCCATCTGGTCCACGTGGTCCCTTAACGAAAAAAAAAACAAAAAAAAAAAACTGTCACCATGGAAACGCTGAATGAAACGTTGAGACAAATGAGTGGGTCACTCCTTTACCTGCAGTCCTGGTGGACCTGGCAAACCCGAACTCCCTCTAGTGCCAGGGATGCCCTTCAGATTCAACAAAAGACACACATTGGTTAAAATATTTGAATCCTCTGAAGTGGGAGTACGCTTTGACAGTAATTAAAGGCTATGGATAGTCTTCCTCTGAGTTTTTGATCATGCAAGAGAACATGTGGTCCACTTTGGGATGGTTTTCATCACTTTGAATCATTACACTGCTGCCAATATTACCAAAGTAATGTGTGTATTTGAAAAAAATATATTTCCCCAATGGAAAAAAGAATAACGACCAGATTTACCACAATATTTCTGAAGCAGTGCTGACCACATGAAGAGAACAAACAGAAACCGTCTTGACCAAGTGGATACACTGACTCAAACAGTTTTGTCCATTGTCGTTGCAGATGCCACTGCTGCCAGTTATGTACTGTATGTTTGGATATTGAACTATTTAGTACTCACAGGCTTACCATCAGCACCAGCAGGTCCAGGCTGACCGGGCGAACCAATGCCTCCTTGATCTCCCTGCAGAAATTGTAAAAAGGCGATTCAAACAAGTGACGCCAAAACAAAATCTTTTGCATCGTGCACAGTCAAAGCAGCACGATGAATCAATTTAAACCATCGATGGTCACAATATGTTTGCCCTGAGTGTGGATTTAATTTATCTGTGCTGAGTAAGCGAGTTCATCCAATGCAAGATGAACTATGGAGCATCTGCAAGCCAGAAATGCTCCCGGCATTTTGGATGTATTAGTAGATCTTGTAAAAGGATACTGGTGACCTTATAAACAGAAACATGTTTGAAACTTTGTAGGTTTCACTAACAGGGGATTTTTTTTTCTTTCTGAGCCAATATTGCTCCGAGTTCCTTGTGTAAAGACTTTTATGACCTGGTCTGCTGTTACTTGGTAGATACGCTGGGTGATTAATAAAAGAAAAAAACTAAACGTGGAGGCTTTATTTCACAGTTTTGTTTTCCATTCCACTCAGTGTTTACCATAGGCAGTGGTCTGGTTTGTTTTAGGGGAAACGCTACAACATTAATTCACGCTGACAAGACTTAGTTTGAATAGCTGGTGAAAGGAATCCACTTTGTACATCCATAATAATTTTCATGTTCCCACAGTGTGCCAGGAGTATACTGCTTCTTAAAGCATTAAAGGTCCCATGTCGTGCTATTTTGAGGTTTATTTTCCTGAAAAGGTGCTGCAGTTAACACATTTGATGTAGACTGCAACTAAGAAAAAATATTTATGAGCTGAAAAGTGACAGTGGGCAGCCACCACAAAATAACTACTGCAGGATGCGACTGAATGGTAACAACTTCATGCGCAAATTACCTGTTAATAGAGTAAGCAATTGGATGATTTAATCTTTGTTTTGCAGCCCACTTTTGCATACTTTCCAATACATAATTTTCCTAAATTATTAGCCCACAGTAACTATAAACTTCCTGTCATGCCAATGACTAAATACAATTTTAAAATGTAAAAAGACTGGTCTTTTTCTTCATGCTTGCCACTATCTACTCCCTTATCTCGGATGACCTCAGGCACTCAACTCCAACCTGACTACACTCTTGTTTTCACCACCTTTCCACACTCCTTATTGCTGAACACAGTTGAGCTCAAGTATTTAAACCCCTGCAGCTTCGTTGCCTCTACTTGTTGCATCCTCGCCGTTCTGCCGGCTTCCGTTTCATATACACACAGGTACTCTGTCTTGTGACTGACCTTCATTCCTATGCCCTCTGGCACATATCTCCCCCTCTTTCGCTACAGGTCACAACATCATCTGCAAACATCATAGTCCATGGAGACCTTATCTGTCTGACTATTCATCACAATGACCAACAAGAACGGGCTCATCCTTGATGCAATCACATTTTCGCCTGAATTCCGTTTGTCCTGCTACACACCTCGCTGCTTTCATCCCGCCCTCATAGATGTCCTGTACCACTTTTTCTACCTTTCCAGACTCCGTCATGCAGTTCCATAGCAAAGAGCATTTGATCTAACTAAGATATAGGAGAGGGAAAAGCACCGCATCACACCCACTAAGGCAGAGAGCCCGCTTGAGCTCCAGATGCTGGTGCTCTGCGCTTGAGTTCCAATAAGCAAGCTCAGGTTTCTCTTGACGTCAGGGGGGGGGGGGAACAAAAACCTCACAATTCTGGCACTCAAAACATGCTTTTTGATTGTGTAACACATTAAAAGCAACATGAAGGCGTAAAAGATGAATCTATTGTATGACAAATCATTTTAGTACCCTTTAAAATCAGGAAAGGCATAATGTGGTTCCTTCAACTTTAAAACCTCTTTTAAAAGAAATGTAAAATGTATCAGACAAAGGAAATCCATGTTTACAGGCAATAATGACCATAATTGGATTTGACCTCTTTGAAAAATGCAACCTCTTGTTCATCATGTGCTCATCTGCAGCTTTTGCCCAAGTTTAGGGACTTCAGAGCGCATTTCATCAAGGCTGTGGTGTAAGGAAGAGGACGCACGAACTCATTTAACTGCCTCATTCCTTAGTTTACACATAAACTTACACTGTTATAGTCTAAATGGTTTTTCTCTTATTTTGTCCCAGTGTGTAAAGGCACAGACGGGCTGCACAAAGCGGTGCTCTACATGTATATGCTGAAGCTGTAACAAACACATTTGTCTTATGCGTAAGTGTGTTCATAACATCATAACTTGATGTTCCTTATCAGAGATGCAAGACAACATCATAACACAACATAAAAAAATTAGGTGAAAGAGAAAAAGGACACGTGACCTTCATTCCTGGCAGTCCGGGAGGACCAGGCGGACAAGCACAAGGTTCTGGAGTTGGTTCGGCATAATCAGGACTGTTGGAGCACTGTAATGAACAAGCATGTCGTCAGTGTGCATTCAAATGTGGATTCAGTCTGGTGTCCTTCATAATGTAGCTATATAAATAAAGTTATGTTTTAAATGTGGAAGTTAATATACAGTTTTACACTGGATATATTTTATCTTCATATAAAAAACGATATCTAGAGAAAAAAAATGACACATAAATCATTATGAATCTATAAGTGACAACATTCATTATTAATTTAGGGCTTCTCATCGTGTCTCTTTTGATATTTCCATACAGCAGCTTCAGATTAAAATGAATGACTTGGCAGCAGCGTTGTGGTTACAGCAGTTTCCATGCCAACACAACTACGGGCCAGTTTGAGCGAGCAGCCAAAAGAACAGTTACATATACTGACTATGTTTGATGCTGAGCCATTCTTCCTCCCCAGCAAATGGTTTTCATGCATGTCCTGATGTGATTTCAAATTATGCTGAGTTTACACCTTCACTCACTAATACCGAAGGATTTACAAAGGAATATAGCATAATTTTGTGCCATGCATTGGAAAGTCTGGAGGTAACTAAATATGTGATTTCTTGGAGTCATTGAGAGTGCACTTTAGAAGAGAAACAGATGTAGTTGGACAAGATGAGAAGAGATCTTAAAGAAGATATATTTTTGTGGATTGAAAAGCAATTGAAGGAAGAATCTTGCACTTACAACTCCAGGTATCTCACACGCAGTCTCTCGGGTGTTCTGCTCAGGGTCGCAGTAAATGCGTAGTTTCTGAATTTCAAACTAAACAAAATTTGGAGAAGAAGAAATTCCTGTCAAACACACACTAGTTAGAGACCAAAACAAACATGCACAACAAGTACATTTTAATCTGGGAGCGATTGCGCAGTTTTCAGGTTCATTATGAACGCACGCTTAGCTTCTAATTAATCTAAATTGCCATTTTATGTCTGATGAAGAACAGATAAGTGCCCACACTGGGCATTCAGCAGCAAAGTGTTGCCAGACCTCCCTCAGTGTCTACAAACAGCAACATTAATCGGTTCTTCCATTATTTCGTATGCTGTCAATGCTGGTGGGGAAACCGCTCCAAAACCTCCTGTGGGCTGTTCCACTTCAGTCGCCATGAGAGCAGAAGCATGATCCAAACATGTGATTCAGATCATTTCCAGCCGCATGAAAACATTAGTTAGACTGCACGGTTTATCGAACTACAGAGAAACAATATGGTTGGATAAATACGTTCACCGTGGGAAATGGCTTTAAACTGCAATCCCAGTTATTGACACACATGATGCTTTCATTCCCAGGTTGAGCTCCGTGTGGATGTATTTATATCTGCAAGGGTGTGTCAACACAATAGCTGGAGATGCAAAAGATTGCAGATTGCAAACAGCAACCTCCTACAGTTCTTCCCATCGTAGGGTTTAGCCACAGCAGAATCAGTTTTTATGTCTGATTCTGCAACCGATGCTTGGGATTGGGACTATGAGTGGGTAATAGCTTTCAAAAACCTGTCCAGAGACACTTTTGTATGTGACAGAGCTGGGATTGATCCCTGGCGACATATTGGCTGGAACCAATTCGAACACTAAGCATATTTGATTTTGATTCATGAGCCAGTTGTTACCTGCTAAACCTCCATAATGGCTTCTATATGCGTCAAGGTATTGTGAATAGTTAATTATGGCACCATTTCATAATAACAAAAAAAAAGAAACTTTGGCATCATGGTGACTATATAACTCATGTTGGGCAGAAAGAAGCTATTTTTCTTACAGTATAATTATCTGTTCATTAAAATGTTATGTTTGCAGAGATGTTTTCACTTCAGTCTTCAAGAAACCACTCACCTTTTATAGTCATAAACTTCAACACGGAACAATAATGACTTAGTTCAAATGCTGCAGTTTGGCATGAATGTGCTCATGTGAGACAACTAAAACAGTTATTAATATGGCCTGTGGATGAGGGGCTCATTTTTGCCAGGGGTTTAATATCCACAGAGTTAAACACGTCTCTTACGAGGCAGCAGTAAACTGTGTGGTACTGTTTGAAGTAGTTTAAAACATGTATCTGGGAACAAATAAACATGTATTTAAAAAAATGGGTCGGTGATGCGGATAGACTTACTGGCACTGTTGTTTCCTTGCTCACATACTTTCCAACTTGGGTTTTTCCATTGATGAAAATGCCAACAGAGGACTCCAGCGACAATGTTTCTATTTCCAGGTCATCGACATAAAGAGTCACATCCTCTTCAGTTACCAGGAGCCTCATCTGATGCCATTTCTCATCAAACAACTGCTTCCGTTACAGAAAAAGAAAGATTACATCCTATTAAGCACAGTAGCACATGAAAATGAGCTGGTAAGGGCAATAAAAAGTGCACTCAGCAGTGTTGTACATTTCATACATAGCAGGAAACGAAAGAAGCTCTGATAACTGATTATTTTTAACATTCATCTCTGAGCTTTTAGATATGACAATAGAAAACTATGGCCACAGACTTTGTAAAACACATATCATCATTAAGTGGATGTTATCCCATAACCAAAGTTGGGTAACAAGGGAGACCTGCTTGACCAGCCACACCCATCTGGCATTAAAACACATGCCAGTTTTTGTCCTCATGGAGCCCTGCTGGTGACAGTGGTGAGAGAAATAATGAAGTAGCAACACACAACACTTGTTTGTGGTCACAAGTTTGTAAAGAGTAGGAACTGATACCAAACCGGTGGTGTTTATAACGTGTAACTGCTAATGACAACCTAATCACCATTATCAAAATGATAGGCTACAGCTGACAATGTTTCAGTTTTTTTTTAATGTTGTGATGAATTACAGTCAGTGCAGTTACATGCACATCTAAATCAAGCTATTGGCAACAATCTAGCTAAGGATGAAACTGCAGTTTCAGGGATATTATGAGTGTTCATGCACGAGAAGACAATCGATTATTGAGTGAGGTGCGTTCCGACTCCGTAACGCTAGGTGGCGCTACAAGCACTTTCGCATTGGCATTCCTCCGGTACAATTAGTAAACAAGCGCGAAGGAGGACAACAACATGCTAAAAAATGGACGCTAACGATGCAGCAGCTCTGTAAATAGGCTTGCCACCCGTCCCGTAAAATACGGAATTGTCCTTTATTTGAGAAAAAAATGTTGCGTCCCGTATTGAACTAATACGGGACACGATTTGTACCGTATTTTCATTAACTTTTACACCATATTCTAGTTGAATTATTGAAATAAGTTAACTTTTACACCATATTCTAGTTGAATTATTGAAATAAATTAACTTTTACACCATATTCTAGTTGAATTATTGAAATAAGTTAACTTTTACACCATATTCTAGTTGAATTATTGAAATAAATTAACTTTTACACCATATTCTAGTTGAATTATTGAAATAAATTAACTTTTACACCATATTCTAGTTGAATTATTGAAATAAGTTAACTTTTACACCATATTCTAGTTGAATTATTGAAATAAATTAACTTTTACACCATATTCTAGTTGAATTATTGAAATAAATTAACTTTTACACCATATTCTTCACCTGTAGCTATATTATACATCTGGGCTGATGTGGACATACATAGCATAGGAGGATATTTCAGCTGCTAGTATGGTTGTCTGTCTGTACAGTCATGCAAGTTCAATGCTATTAAAGCACTTTAAACTTTAAATCAAAGCATTTTGTTTTTTCATATAAAATAAACACATTTTTATTCAGTTTAGAAGTTTTTGGGCTTTTTTTTGGGTCCTGCGCTGCTGAAATCATGGCGTCCCTTATTTCTATTTCTGAAAGGTGGCAACCCTAATTATGAGTGTACATGCACGAGAAGACATTCGATTATTGAGTGAGGTGCGTTCGACTCCGTAACGCTAGGTGGCGCTACAAGCACTTTCGCATTGGCATTCTTCCAGTACAATTAGTAAACAAGCGCGAAGGAGGACAACAACATGCTAAAAAATGGACGCTAACGATGCAGCAGCTCTGTAAATGTTGTAAGCCTGATCATGCTGCACGTAAGATGCAGCAAAGCCTCCCTCTTCTTCTTCTACTACTGTGCTGTTGCGATGCCGTGACCAGTGGTGGACAGTAACAGAGTAAATTTACTTGAGTACTGTACTTAAGTACATATCCAGAGGATTTGTACTTTACTTGAGTATTAGATTTCTTTGGTACTTATTACTCTTACTTGAATACATTTCCAAGACAAATATTTTTACTTTTACTCGAGTAAATTTCTAGGAAGGCTGAAAAGTACTCGTTACTTTCAGGTCTGCTCTTTTTTCTTCTTCCCTAAAATCCTATTGGACACAAGCTGTTTTTGTCAAAGGAGGAGACCTATCACAGTGCACGCTCTCCACTGGGATGTACGTAAAGCGGAAATACGTCAAGCCTCCCCCTGAGGGGGATCCAGACTTAGTTGGATGGTGCAGGTTCATTTGGTTTCAGTTCATGATTGTTAATAAACTCTGCATCATCTGCTGTCCTCTTATGATCCCATTCATTTGATTTGTTTTTGGTGTTTCTGCAGGTTTTATATAACATTGTGGTTCTAAAAGCAGCACATCAGTGCAGCTGGTTTCAAAGAGTTAATTCTCAGAAACAAGAGTTAAAAATTTAGAAAAAATATAGTAATTTACTGATGTGGAAAATAAGAAATGTACTCTTACTCTTACTCTTACTTTTACTTAAAGTAAATTTAAAAGCATTTACTTTTGGATACTTAAGTACCTTTAAAAGCAAGTACTTTTCTACTCTTACTCGAGTAATATTTTGACTGAGCTACTTTTACTTGTAACGGAGTAAATTTTGACCAGTAGTATTTGTACTCTTACTCAAGTACTGGGGTCGAGTACTCTGTCCACCTCTGGTCGTCACTTCCAGAAGGGGGGGGTGCCAGGGCAGTCAGTAGCTCGGCTAAACATGGGTACACGCCGGAATAACTCGGATTAGGACCACATTATCTGGCACTAAAAGCTCGATCTCAAGCTTCACTTCGACTACAGCCCGGCTAAGGTATCAAAATTTAAAAAATTTGATATCGGTCGGATTAAGGCAACAATTTGACTGTCTGTTAGATCATGTAAACTTACTGAATGATACTCCTCCACTCTGCGGTTAAACATAGTATCACAACTTGTAAAGATTATAGATTTAACCTCTTGAAAATGATCAAAAATGGTCATCATGCCATGGAGCTGGGAGGACCTGAGAAAAGACCTGCGTGCGTGCACCCGTACATGGACCAGCTCCAGCCTGAAGAAGCGAATAACCTGCCCAGTGTCTGCAAGCTGTTTCAAAGTGCTCGGAAATATTCAAGCATGATTGTTTTATTCATCAAAACCATAAAACAGAGAGCAACCTCGCAGCTCGCTCATGCAGGTCGACCTCACACTCACAGTCATAGCCACACAATAACATACTTGAGTGTAGAGGCCCGTGCCTTAAAATGCTATTCCATCACTTTTATTATCTTGTGGCCACGAGTCACTAAACCCACACATCACTAACGCGTGAACATGAAATACCTTCCCACCAAAGTCACCGCAGGGGGATCTGAGCTCAAATCATGGGTTGCGCTTTGGAGCTGTGTGAGAACATAGTAAAAACCAAGATCGCCACAGCCCAGCGTGTTTTGTTTCCCTAAGAGAATGTACACTTGATGCACATAGTGCATCTTGTTGGGCAATTGTACATGCGAGGAATTATGAAAGGTAGAGTAAACTAAAAGACAAAAGACCCTTAAAAAGCTGATGTAAAAGAATTTCTAAACCAGGGGCCAACATGTCTTTAGTTGCAGTTAACTTGCAGGGTGGATCTTGATTTAAATCTACAGTATCTAACATTTCCAACGATGCAGTAGTTCCTCTTGTCCTTTCAAAGCATCCCCACTTTTGAAGCACTACAATATGGTTCAAAAGCTTTCCTTATCCTAAAAGTTTGATACTTCTATTATGAAACAGAGATGGCCGTGATGGGATCACCTAGATAGTAGGGCTGTTCGATTTTGCCCAAAAATAAAATCTCGATTTTTTTCTCTCAAAATCCGATTTTCGATTACGATTATTTTGTGAATTGACAAAAGGCAAAGAAATTATTTCAAATATGCTGTTTTTTTATTGAACATTTGCCCCATTGGGCTTTAAGTGCAAACTTTGCTCTTATTAAACCAAAAATGAATGAATAAAGTGCAAAACTCTGTAAAATAAGTTGAAAAAAAGTTTTAAAAAATATAATAAAATATAAAGTTTTATCTCTGAAAAAAAAATCAGCAAATCAGCACTTGCAAACATACAGTAAGTTATATTTCCAATTAAATAAAACAAGACATTTTCTAATTAAACTAAACTGGGTCTTTGCATGCTAAATAATAATGCAACCCATGAAGGAGGTAGAGGTGTGTAATGGGGCACTTGTCGCAGGTATTGAGAGGTATTTCCATCAATCGTTAATATGTGTGCAGACAAGGTAAAAAAATAAAAATAAAAAAAAAAAAAGTGAAAAATCGATTTTACGATTTTCATGTTTTAACATCGTTCTAATTACATAATCGCGATTACGATTTAAAATCGATTAATCGAACAGCCCTAGTAGATAGTTTTCTAAGACTTTAAAAAGCTCCCGACCAACCTCAGAACGTACAACGTGCAGCACTGTGTCCCTTCAGTATAAACTGACCTTTACAGTTTGTTGTGAAAATGTAACAGTTTGAGTTCCGCTTGGTGTGTTGGCGGTTGTGGTGAACTTGACAGTACGATCGAAGCCATTCAGAGTCACCGCCATCTGAGGACTCCCATCACGAGTCTGTATCCTCCACAGGTCCCACTCCTCTGCAGTCACGGATCCTTTATACCTCATGGTGGCAACAAATACGTACGACGGAGGCAGGCCATCAGGGAATAGGGTGCTGAATGACCAGATTTTAAAAGCAGCCGTTAAGCGGTTATTTCATCTCTGATAAGGAAGTAATACAAATATTTAGTGTATGATTACCGTGTGGTTTCACTTAAGTCATCACGGGTTGTCACTTCATATGCTCTGCTGCCGTAAAATGCCCCTTGTGTCTTCTTGGCCTTTTTGGCCAAATTCAAATGAAGCAGAATATCAAAGCCCTTCTCATCTCGGGAATCTACAGGAATCCTGGTCGGACAAACAGTCTCTGTAACAGAAAAACACAATAATATAGCACAGAAGATTTGAGGGGAAAATGGGCCGACAACAACTGATTTAAAGTCGCTTACCTTCACATAGTTTCTGTCGTATGACCTGTATAATCCTGGAAATAGCTTTGTAGTCTTCAACAGAGAAGACATAAGTTGAAAATGGCTTGTTTGCAATGTCATTCAACTCAACCGCCTCTGTCTCTGACCCAACACCAATGGCAAACAAAATGACTCCTTTTTTTCTTGCTGCCTCAGCTGCCTTCAGGACCTCGTCTTGAGACTTGCCATCCGTGAGGACGACAGCAATTCTAGAAACGCCTGCTGGGCCTCTTTCAGAAAGCCCAAACAGCTTGTCTGTCGCAAACTTGATGGCCGTCCCCGTATTTGTGTTTCCTCCCATATACTCAATGGACTCCATTGCTTTGATGAGGTCCTTGTTGGAGTTGTATTTCCCCAGGGGTATTTCTAAAACGGGGTCATCACTGTACTGGACCACTCCAACCTGGGTAAACTTCTGCCCAATGTTGAAGCTGGTTGTTATGTTGACGACCCATCTCTTCACTAGCTCAAAATTGACATCTTCAACACTCCATGACCCATCTACAATAAAAACCAGGTCAGCCGGTGCAGTTCTGCAGCCTGGAGACAGGAAAAAGCAATATAAGACAATGACTGATGATGTCATACACTTCATGACAGAAATGCATCTAAAGGGCCTAAAAATCTGATATTTTTGATGGATGAATGGAGTGTAGGATAAAAAGGGTAAGAGAATGAAAACAGAATCAGTCTTACTCCTTAAATCTTCATCTTGAGCTGCGCTTAGCAAATGGAGAGTTATGAAGCACAGGCATCGTAAGACAAAACTCACGGATGTGACTTTATTACCCATTATGCAGCACTGCCAATTTCCTGTTGTGCACCTACAGGGAAAAACACACAATTGCACACATTTGTGTTAAGGGAATAAAACCACACATGCTGTAAAACCAGTGAGTGCACAGTAGACTGACCTATAGAGCCAAAATGTTTGCTTTATTCTCTGGCTTTGAGGTAATATTGAATATTAAAATATTAAACTATCCAAGCATTGTGTCCTTGTGAAGTTTAGCAGCATTTAATGTGTATTTTCTTTTGGATGTGTTCAATCTTGTATTAGTACTTAGGAAAGGCACAGACAGTATCCACCACTTTTGTGTGGATTACTGTCTGGCAGATAAGGCAATCAAAACCCAAAGATGTTGACAATCATTGTTTGTGATCACTGAAACCTTCATATGAAAAGAAAAAAGAGAAGGGAATTAATATGATAAAAATCAATATTGTGTCAATAGTCAATTCAGACTGTTCTTATCAGTTAGCGCCAAAAGCTAATTTAGTGATGGCAGCAAACACGTGTACAACAAACACCATTAGTATTAGGGCTGTTCGATTTTGCCCAAAAATAAAATCTCGATTTTTTTCTCTCAAAATCCGATTTTCGATTACGATTACGATTATTTTGTGAATTGACAAAAGGCAAAGAAATGATTTCAAATATGCTGTTTTTTTATTGAACATTTGCCCCATTGGGCTTTAAGTGCAAACTTTGCTCTTATTAAACCAAAGATGAATGAATAAAGTGCAAAACTCTGTAAAATAAGTTGAAAAAAAGTTTTAAAAAATATAATAAAATATAAAGTTTTATCTCTGAAAAAAAAAATCAGCAAATCAGCACTTGCAAACATACAGTAAGTTATATTTCCAATTAAATAAAACAAGACATTTTCTAATTAAACTAAACTGGGTCTTTGCATGCTAAATAATGATGCAACCCATGAAGGAGGTAGAGGTGTGTAATGTCAGTCATTACATTTGCTATTCACATTTGCAAGTTTTTTGCAAGGAACACGAGCCGGTCTACCCGGTGGCATGTTAGTATATCACCATGGTTACAACGCCCCCTCCTACACTAAAGAGCCTCTCCGATGGGGCACTTGTCGCAGGTATTGAGAGGTATTTCCATCAATCATTAATATGGTATCAATCATTAATATGTGTGCAGACAAGGTAAAAAAAATAAAAATAAATAAAATAAATTCTTTTTTTTTTTTTAAATCGATTTTACGATTTTCACATTTTAACATCGTTCTAATTACATAATCGCGATTACGATTTAAAATCGATTAATCGAACAGCCCTAATTAGTATTAATGTGGGGTAAAGCATCCCGCTTATGAACATAACTATATCTTGGCTATATTCTGTGTTCACTGATTAGCCTTAAGTCAAACAAATCCACCAATGAGGTACTTTCTTCTGAGATAGCTTTTGGTGAAAGTGAGGGGGAAAAAAAATCTTTTTAGCAGGAATAAACCACAGAACAATAGAGGTCAGTTAAGGGAGAGGGAGAGAAAACAAGAGAAAAACAGATGGACAGCAGGAATCAGGGATGTACCTGCTACTCCTGTAACTGGAAACAAAATGGATCAGAACAACAATGAATAAAAATCAATGAGCTTAAAGACATAAATAACTCCATGGAGCTGAGGAGTGACGATAGAGATTTAAGGCTTTCAGCCACACATGGATACTTGGTTAAAAACACATGAAGGACTTTATAATCACATTATAGTAGAAATCTAATATATTTTACATGAAAATCATAAATCAGTTTACAAATCAGGGAATAAAAAAAAAAAACAAAAGGAAAAGGTTTTCATCTTTAGAAATCCTTTAACACTGCATGCCCTTTGCAATGATTCTGCACGTTTATGGAAATCTCAATTACTCAAGCGCCACTGATCTGAAAAACATTCCTGCTTTTGATGTTTTCCCTTGACTTGATTAGTGTAAAGCTATTTCTAACAACTCAGTCTCTTTCCCAGGGATATTGCACTGGGGTGAGCCTTTGGCGATTCAAACAGTTATATTAGTAATACAGCTGATCATTTAGAACAATTTTCTCCAGATTTGCAAGTATCATTGTCCAAAAGTAGTCAGGTGGAGACTGTTTCAACAGAAGCCCCCATACAGTGCTACACAAGCGTGAAGTCTATAGGTATCAAGGATTTGGCTTTTTCCTTCCATTTGTGCACCATCTGCTTTTTCCTTCCCATAACATGGCTTGATTAAACCTCACTGGGGCCATCAAGTGCACATCTGTCATTGTTTGCTTATGTTACCTTCAACCCTCTCACGCCGGAGATGCTCGTATGACTCTCCAGGAATCTATAATTCAATTACTTGTAGCGATAATACTCTCACAGCTCACAGGCATTCGTCTTCAACTTTCCAAGTCCTGCTTCACAGCCTCTGCTGCTTCAGCACACCTTAGCATTTTCCTCTGAGGGCTCATCTACCACATCCTCGCATGGCACTCACTGTCAACTTCACAGAAGAAACAACTCACAAAACCTCTGACCACAACTGCCTTAAAACCAGACCTCCCTGTTTCCTGTGGGATTATCAGCTGTTTCCTCAAATCGCTGCCTGCTTTTGGCCCGAAGACAATACGCCTGCCCAAAAAACTTCACTCCCACACTTTTCCTCCCTCATGGATAAAGCGTATAGTAATGCCTTCCTTCCCCGCAGAACATGAAGTAATTTGAAACAGTGCCTGTCATGTGCTGCTAAAGCACTTAAGTTGTTATGTCGTCAGGTGTGGCAATTTTCTACAATAACATTATTTTACCCTTTGGCAAAATGTTTCGAGATGCTGGCACACCTCATTATGAAGGAAGTTGACATCTCGGGGAGATGGCAACATATGATTAATTGCTTTTTGATTTGCTTGCATGCTTTTTAAGTACATCCAGCTCTGCTTAATAACCCGTACTTGTCATATCACAACTACCTATCTACATCCGGCTGTTAAAATGTGTCTTTCATGACTTGGTTGCCGAGCTTTGACCCCCTTCACTCCAATGCAACCCTTGCACACACCTTCCTTGCTGTGTGGTTGGGTTGCTGGCCTTTTAAAAATGTAATAAATATATTTTAATTAGAGCAGTGACACAGGCAAGTTGGTTGCTTTGTGTTTTATATCTAGTAGTTATTAAATTGCAGAAGCAAGTGAGACGATATGTTGCTGCTTAAGCTGCAAACTGCATGTACAGTATTATTTTTATGGAGTCCATTGTCGTGGCGAGTCGTACGTGATCAGGAGGTAATTATCTCGTCTTGTGTTGTTTCTCTTGCTGCTTCTTGAACAACAGTTTCCAACATGTGAAAGTGCTGACTTCCCTAAAAGAAAACAGATGCAGATATGCAGCAGCGTATGAAACACAGGACCCTTTGGAAGGAATTTCACATGCGAAAGATGGATATGCACCTTCTATCTGCTTCGGATTGTGACACGTGTAGGTCACCGAAACAATGGCCAGAATGTAACCCCTGGCCTCCCTGATGTCTCTTTTTTTTCTTTCTTTTTCTTGGTACTTCAGAGCAGCCAAAGAGGGGTCAGACAATTCAACATGACTGCATTTTTCCAGCATGTAAACTCAGCGTGAAAGTAACATAGTCAGAGGGGGCGTCGAGCTGCCGTAGTTGTGCAAGTCCTTTTCCTCCGAATTTTTCCCCACTAGAGAGCTGGAGGAGGTTGTTGGAAAACCCCCTCACTGGCAGCGTGCAGCTGCTAGGATGACTTTCCCCTCGACTGACTTTCCCCAAACTGAGTATCCCTGCACCTCTGCCTGGGCCACATGGAATTCATTTACGCCGTCAGACAGTGAAATTCCGATTGTGGACAGTGACCAAACACATGTAGTCGTGATGAATGGAATCAACTTTCATCCAGGAATAAAAATGCAACATTGCAGGTGCAGTTCATGCAGACTTACGCCGACGAAGAATGCATGAATATAGAAGAATTAACAGGTGCACCCGTATCACATGTTAGAACTCCTTCTCCTCCTTCGGTTCCTCGTCTTGGGTCACCTCTGATGTTATGGAGACACAAATTAAAATTTGTTTTCTCCAGCCTTTGGCTGTGGCAGCAAAATGTAACGCTTATAATGCCTGGGCATTTTTTGCAATAGTCATTAGTTGTATTAGTTGTATTTTAATTGTGGATGATTATCTGCAATGAACATCCACATTATTTCTCCATCTGTGAGCCTGATGTTTGTTGTAGTATTTTTAGAATTTAATCAGATTTATGTGAGGAGCGGCGTGGTTCCAGCTGGAAATGCTGTTCAGGAAACTGCTGAAACAAAAGATATTCTCACATTTCCCCAGATAACATTTCACTTGTTCAGTGGAGGCGACAATGAGTCATCAAACATATTTTAACGGCAGCATCGAATATGAAGATGGGCTTAAGTGAAAATCTTTTTTTTTTAATGTTTAATAAGACAGAGTGCAGCTTTTGAAATATTGTGCTTATAAAATAGAATAAAATATATATAAATCCTATGGTTTTTCTCCTGCAGTACTTGGTATGCAGCTGGAGCCTTTAACTCCACGTGAACTGTTAAAGTTATAGATATCTGCTGTAAATTTGGCAAGAAGAAGTTGTTCCATTCCAGAAACAACAACCGCTGTTCAGCACATCCAGCAGTTGCCAAGACCACAGAGAATAAAAGCTGCCAAAGTCTTCAAGCAACAAGGAAAAGCCAAGTCCTATCAACTGTTCTCCATAGAAATCCACTTATACCAAATAGTTAGATAACATCTTGTAAAGCATTGTGTCAACGGACTCTAAGTTTGTCATGTTTAGTCAGATAACATACTGCAAAATGAGTTCTGATATTAAGTTACAGCCAATATTGGTCTTTCTATACATAAAGCTCATATGTCTGGGAAAAAAACTGCATAAATTACGTCTCATACAAAGTTGTTCTGCATTCTCCAGTCCGTTTACAAGTATTTTAACTTAGAGGATAGAAAAAAAAGCAATAAGTCAGGAAAAAGCTTGATGATGCTTCCAAGGATGTGATACATCCAAGGAGCTGATAACTCAATTATTAATGTTAATGTCTTAAAATCGTACCTGCTGCATATTTCAGCTGCTTTACAGACAATAAAGTATACACTGACATGTAGTGTTCACATTTGTAGCCATGCTTTAAAATTACAACACACATCACACTGAAAAACATAACTAAATATGCAGAAATCAACCCAATGTGTTGACTTCTGTGATCTAAAACTGCCGTTACCAAAGGCTTCATACTGAAGTCTCACGCTTGAATATAACATATGTAAATATTTTGCATAGTAAAACAATTGCATCTTTATGAATGAAAAACATTATCGAACTGCTAAACAGAACCTCTACCTTTCAGAAACACAACAAGTTAGAGAAAATGTGCAAAACATTACCTGTATGTGTCCAAGCCTTTGTGCAAATTCCCATTAATCCTCTCATTGAAAGACAGTGATCAATGGTGTCCTACGTTTACAGAAACTGGACTTGGGGAGAGGTGCACATGTTTCTCAGCTGAATGAAAGCCTACCCTTTTTAGCCACACTCTCTGTCTCCTCTGCTTCTGTCCTTCTTCCACTCCACCCCCCCACCCCTCCACTCCAGACTTTTACTGGCCCACCGCCACCCTCAGTTACCATGGGTGGAAAGAGAAGCAGATAAGGGGAGCACAAAAATAGTTGAGCAGACTGTCCATCTGTGACAGTCCAAAAAGGAAAATAGCAGTAATGAAAGCAACGTTAATTTAGGGGTTTGGAGCGGATCGTGAGTGGGGTGATTGGGGCACGACCAGAAAACATGGCGTTTGTATGCAGGACAAACAATAGATCTGCAGACGACTTTATTTCTGCTCAGACGCACCGCTAATACCATGCCGTTTCACGGAGACTCCTGCAGGATCTGAAGGAGCAAACCGATGCGTTGCACCGCTGCTGTTTCAATTCAGCTTCATCACTCAAAGGGGTGGCAGATTATATCCTGCAAGTCACCAATGGACAAGGTGTGAAGCGCTACTGTGCTGCTGTTTCTGCACCGACAGCTGGAAGTCATTAGAAATGCAGAGCTGCAGCTGCTATCTGTGGAACAGGGAGATTTCAGATTAATCCTTTCTAACAAGTTTTGTCATGTTTGTACTCAGGGCCAGTCTGCTCTGCATCATCTAACAACAGCCTCAGTGTTTGCAGGCTCCCTTAAAAGCTAAAAAAAAACAACCCTGATGGCATTCTGTGACCCATAGTCTGCTCCACATTCCCTCAACTCGAATAAAGGAGATGAATAGCTGAATATTCCAATCTTTAATTGTAAATCAATCCATCTGACAAGTACTGTGTGGAAGTAATATTCCAAAGTAATTTAGTTAAGTGATAGATTTTTTTTTTTCTTATGACAGTTGACAGCATTTCAAAAGAGAAGCACGTGATTATCATGACCAGAGAGGACCTTTACACGTTTAACATCCACGTTAAAGTACTATCAGTCATTACTGACTTTACGATATATTTGCATGGCAGCCCTTAAATAAGGAGAGTAAATGAATCAAACAATCCATGGAAAAGTTTGGTATCTACTGAGCTAAGAATGTCCACCCAGTCTGACGGTAACGGCGGACGACGGCCTTGATGACCCTGAGCCTCAGCACACTCTGGTGGATCACACAGGCAAACACTGGTGTTTGGGTCCGGGGAGAGGCCAGTCTGCTGGTGAGACTAGACTTTCCAATGCTGAGTAATTTTTCTGTTTCTGCAGACTCTGGTATCTGGTTTGTAACCAACAGGAAGTGAACACGAAGGAAACCGCAAGGCCGAAAATCTGTTTATTTCTACAAGAAGCCGAAACTCTGATCGTTGTGATTGCGTGGTCAAATCTGGAAACGTGACCACTATTACATTCAAATGAACTGCAGCTCTTTATAATTAAGCTAAGCCACTGAAATCAGCTCGGAGTGACTCAATCAAAACTGATCAACTGAAAAAAAATTGTGGTAACTCACAATAATTTCTTTCGATTAAAATTTTTAAAGTAATTATATTGAGGCCAAAACAACACAGCTGTAATTTTCTTGCGCAGTAAAATCCCATGAAAAAAAAAAATCAAGAGCTTGAACACATTATCTCAAGCACAGTTTTCCTCAGCCTTTTCTTTCACAACCCTGTTAAAAACAGCTCTATGGAGCAGAATGTAGTTTCCTCAAGCTGGTTATATGCAGTTTGTGCAGCGTTAGGGGGTCCAATATCCTGCTGAGTGAGGCTGTTGCTATAAGGACATACATCTGAGCTGCGATAGGGTGAAACATGACAAAGTATAAATCACAATGACATTAAGAACATCAGGCTTCCCTGCAAACTATTGGAATATAACAAGATAATAGAAGTTATTCTCGTCGCCTGCCAATGTTTTTAGTGCTGTGGCAGGACATGAAACCAATCCGAGCCCTGATCTGAGGTATGTCTTGATGTAGAACTACAAAAAAAAGACTTACAATAATGGCTCTTTGTAACTACATTTTAATAAACTCATCTTTCGGCAGTCATGTGGAACCAAGTGCAAATTCATCCCATGATGTTGCCCCACAGCTTCACATTAAACGGACAAAAGCTTACCACATATTCCTGTATTCCTTTCCCCTCATGATCATCAGAGGAACTATTTCTGCACAAAATTGACTGTTCGTTTTGATAATATGGAAAAACAAAAAAGTCCAGCATGTGTACTTACTGGAAAATTCATGACTTTGAGGTCTGTTAACAAGTTAAATGAATCAGCTGTCCAGAGCGATTCTGTGTTTCATCTCCACCAGAGTAAATGTGCGAAAATGAAACCATTCAAAACGAATGTCATCCTCCCCGCAAGCCGTGCCTCATCCTGTCAGTGGGTTATCTATGTATACAGTATTTTCAGTAGTTTGAGCGTACATAATGAAACGTACAGTTGGAATTCTCCGTGTCAGCAGTATTCTCACATTTTCTCCAATAAAACACTTGGATTAATCCAAGTGTTTTTCTAAGATTTTAGTATCTGGCAGGGATTCTGAAACTTTTAAATAACCGTCTGGATAGATGAGAACCTTCAAGCCTCTAATGACTTTAGATCCAGTGCCACCACTTTGAAGTTCAGCTGTACTGGGACGTTTTAATCCGCTCATATGCATCAAGCCTCACTTATCATGATCACTTCCTTGGTTTGCCACAGAGATAAATAATGAGCATGTCTGAAGCAAGTTACTGAGCCCATGAAGCAGATTCAGGAAAGTCGTAGATGAGTAACATTTTCCATGACAGAGGAAGCCACTTTGATGGAACAACACAGAGCAGCATGGCACATGTGATGCGGCACAGACAGGGTGGAGGATGATGATTTGTTTCTCAAGAAACACATGTGTTAGACGTGTTTCTCAATCAGATGAAAAAACAAAAACCCTCTCCTTCTCGACACATTAGCGTATGTCTCCAGAGTTGCAGGGATGCCTGGGCCTTTCCCAGTGTTTCATAAATCAGGGAAGTGCCCCAGACAGCTCATGACGCAGCTAATACAGACAAACAGGTGGAGGAGTCATACCCTTGGGTAATTTAAACTCTCATTTCCACTTGACCAGCAGGTTTGTCCGCTGAAAAGTCCAGACAGGCTGGGAACCAACCCCGCGTTACAGCAATGTTCAACTTTTCCCATGTCGGCAATTGTAAGTTTGTAAAATCATAATACTTATGGAAACAATGGAACCTGCTTTTCTTATAGCACACCGCCGGTGCACCCCTCGTTCAGGATTTTGATATTATACAGCCAGTAATAAAATCATATGCTTGAAAGCTACTTGCTGGGTGTATGCATCAATAAAGTTTACAGCACTCTGCATTAGCAACATTCCCTGACCGAACCAGCTCATTGCACATAAGAAAAGCATAAAATAAAACATTAAACACAAAGGTTTTCTAGGATTTTTTTTTTTTAGTCTTTTTTTAAACACTGAATGGATTTAATTCTGACAACGCCAGACAGACTATAAAGGAACTGGAAAATCAATCTTCTATCAAACCTGACAGCCAAATTCAAAAGGAGAAATTCAGTATCTCTAGTAAACTTTAACAGCTTCTTCCAGCAACGCTCCAATAATTTTGACGGAGTTCAGCGACATAATTTTTCGCATTATATACAGGAGTGTGTTGTTTTACGGCGACTGCTTTGCTACCATTGTAAAAGATGGAACTTGGTGATTGTATTCGCTGGAAGGTTCTTTTCCTCGTCGTCCTCAAACAACACACGCTGTTGCAGTGGCTTAAAAAGCTACATTACTTTACTTTCCAAATCCAATATTTGTGCTGTGTAATAGCCAGCTTATGATGAAGGAAAGGAACGTTGGCGTATTTTACTCTTAAGGCAGCTAAATTCACAAGCTTGCAGTTGAGAATTCATCTACAGGCTTCTAGCTCGGGATTTATGGCCAAAGAAATGCTGACACAGACAATATTTAGGTCAAGTTTCATCAATGAAAAAACACCAATTAATGCACCGAAGGCATTTATTTTGTGAAATTTTGTTCTTTCCCTTTTTTATGCTTACAACGACTTCTGTCAGAGTTTAAGATGAAGATCTCCAGGTTTGTTGACGTGACCGGTTAAAGTTTTCTGATGATAGACATGATACGCAGACTGTTTGGCTTACCAAATCATTTTTCAAAGTCTCTGCCTTTTTCCAAATTCTTCCCCAATGAGCACTTCCTCAGTGCTCTGCGTAATAATCACAGTCATGTCATGTTTTGTGTTTTTATTATAAAGAGCAGATCGTTAAACACAAATTAAGCTTGGGTAAACCAATTTAAATAAAACAATCAAATTATGGTCTTTTTGTACAAATGTCTGAAGTTCCCTCCGTCCTCCGAATCACAGCGCTGCAGTTCTCAAAGTTTATTTTGCATATTTACATGAAAATGTATTTGAACAAATGCATACTGACAAAAAAATATTTAATTGTTTTATCCCCTGTATTCAATTAATTGTCCACATGTTATCTTTTTTCTTCCGTCTAAGGGCGATTCCTCAGCCTCCGCGGTGCCTGCTGAGGTGTCCCGGTGGTGGAGTTTGTCTGAGCGCAGCCAGAGGTGAGGCAGACGCCCGGAGCTCCTCTGAGCCCGGCGTGGCCCCGGAGTCCCGGCCGGCCTACATGTCCCCTCTCGCCCGGCTTCCCGGGCTGCCCGTTGAAGGCTCTGCCGGGACCTCCACGCTCACCTGTGATCGAGGCAGAAACGTAGTTAAATCTCCTGGTTCAGCAGTCTGCTCAGTTCGCTGAGTAAGGCTGTTTTTAATAATCCCCAGAACAGAATTTCCAGAGAAAAAAATCATTCTTCTTTGGCAAATCACACAGTCTTCTTACTACAACAGTCCCCCTACTCCACACCCCTGCAGTTTTAAAGCCCTTACTCATCTAAATACAGTTTGGAGAGAACAAGTGATGTAAAAGCACAGATCTTGATATTGATTAAGGCCTCGTTTGCACGAAATGTTCAAAACAACATGACGATCAGAAACATGAAATTACCCTGTGGGCCCTGATCTCCAGTGAAGCCAGGGAGACCGTGCCCTGTGGCTCCTTTGTCACCTTGCTCTCCAGTGTCACCTGCAATCCACAAGTACACACACACACACACACACACACACACACACACACACACACACACACACACACACACACGCACACACACACAGACTTATTTTAGCAGATATGAGAGAGAGCTACTCTTGTTGAATAAAGACCATACGTTTCCCTGCAACCGTTTTTCTTTCTCATCATCGTTGCCTGGCATATGGACAATATTATGACTGAGATCAGGGTCAGTCCTTCAACTATAAACAAAAACAGCAAATGTACAGTACATGTTAACTTTCAAGGTTTACAGCCGTGGCTCTGGATTAAAAGCAGTCATGGGTCCGTTTGTTTTTTTTAGGGGTGTGATACTATTTTTAACACACGTTGAACTTACGTTCGACTCTGAAACACGTGATTTGAGTCTTTAAAATTCATAAAGGGGGATTCCTTTCTTTGCTACTGATGACTGTACTCACAAAGCTGAATATGAAACTTTGTTACTGGTCAACACAAAACTACACTAAATATAAAATGATGTACGAGGGAATAAGATGCATTCATTTCAATCAATAATCTTTCAGTGTGTTGTAATGAACGTTATAATACAGTTATTACTAGGGTTGCCACCTTTCAGAAATAGAAATAAGGGACGCCCTGATTTCAGCAGCGCTGGAGCCAAAAAAAAAGCCCCAAAACTTCTAAACTGAATAAAAATGTGTTTATTTTATATGAAAAAACAAAATGCTTTGATTTAAAGTTGAAAGTGCTTTAATAGCATTGAACTTGCATGACTGTATAGACAGCCAACCATACTAGCAACTGAAATAGCCTCCTATGCTACGTATGTCCACATCAGCCCAGATGTATAATATAGATACAGGTGAAGAATATGGTGTAAAAGTTAATTTATTTCAATAATTCAACTAGAATATGGTGTAAAAGTTAATTTATTTCAATAATTCAACTAGAATATGGTGTAAAAGTTAATTTATTTCAATAATTCAACTAGAATATGGTGTAAAAGTTAATTTATTTCAATAATTCAACTAGAATATGGTGTAAAAGTTCATTTGTTTCAATAATTCAACTAGAATATGGTGTAAAAGTTAATTTATTTCAATAATTCAACTAGAATATGGTGTAAAAGTTAATTTATTTCAATAATTCAACTAGAATATGGTGTAAAAGTTAACTTATTTCAATAATTCAACTAGAATATGGTGTAAAAGTTAATTTATTTCAATAATTCAACTAGAATATGGTGTAAAAGTTAATTTATTTCAATAATTCAACTAGAATATGGTGTAAAAGTTAATTTATTTCAATAATTCAACTAGAATATGGTGTAAAAGTTAATTTATTTCAATAATTCAACTAGAATATGGTGTAAAAGTTCATTTGTTTCAATAATTCAACTAGAATATGGTGTAAAAGTTAATTTATTTCAATAATTCAACTAGAATATGGTGTAAAAGTTAACTTATTTCAATAATTCAACTAGAATATGGTGTAAAAGTTAATTTATTTCAATAATTCAACTAGAATATGGTGTAAAAGTTAATTTATTTCAATAATTCAACTAGAATATGGTGTAAAAGTTAATTTATTTCAATAATTCAACTAGAATATGGTGTAAAAGTTAATTTATTTCAATAATTCAACTAGAATATGGTGTAAAAGTTAATGAAAATACGGTACAAATCGTGTCCCATATTAGTTCAATACGGGACGCAACATTTTTTTCTCAAATAAAGGACAATTCCGTATTTTACGGGACGGGTGGCAACCCTAGTTATTACAGACTGTCCAGGCTCCAGACAAATCAGATTTGCTCTTCAGATCCAATCTCTACAATGTGCCGTCCAATTGATCAGATCTGATTGGTCCGTCTGCATCAGCTGCCACAGTCCTGACATGGATTTGGGTTGACAGCTTGAACATACTTCTATAAAGTAGTGGAGCAGCAACAGGAAGCTTCAAAGTCAGCGATCAGCACGGATGCAGGAACACTTAGATGTTAGTTTGTCCATTTTTCCCTCTTCTCTTGTTATTTTAAACTCCAAACCTCAAGTTTTATAAATTGCGCCTGTTAAAAAAGTTCCTGCTCAAGCACATTGCTGTGACATTACCAGTGTCAGAAGGCCTCGCTTTTAGCAGCTGACAGATGAGCTCACTAGCTAGTTGGTCAATGTAGTGGAATTTGTGCATCTTAAAAACAGAGGTCAAAGTCAGCTCAACTAACTTTTGGTTCGTATCAAAGCCGTAACAGTCTCATCTTTCTAACTTGATAAGATTGATTATTGATGATGTGTTTGCGGGTTGTTTTCCAGAACCCCATGGGCCAAGACAAATGAAGTCAAGGTCCATAATTCACATTTTTCACACCTGATTCTCCTCGTCCTCCTGGCTCTCCGGCCTCTCCGTAGAATCCCGGTAGGCCCATTTCTCCATCATCACCGTCATTACCAGGTTCCCCCTGACAACATCATCAACAGGAAAATATATTATCACTCTTTTGTGCATTTTCATTGTAAATCTTGAAAGATTTGATTCTTTTCAGATATGTATGTGTATATATTTCCCCCTGGAGAAAAATGCACTGGAGTCCCTTCACCCCAGACAACCTCTTTACGAAAAGGAAAAGACTAAATAAACAAATACAGAGCATTTGGTTCTACTCTTCACTGGTTTTGGCAATAAATGCCACAACATCAAGCTTGCTGACCATAATCTAATGTAGTGGAATATTTTTATATAGTCATGGCTTCAAGAACATTTATCAGCGCGAGAGTCCAAGTGATTAGAAGTTGTGGAACATGAATCGATTTTACATTGTATAATAATGTGGAAAAGGCTTTCCAGTCCAAGGACAGCCAAGAACTGTTCAACACAGACCAAGTGTCTAGTCTGATACTCCTTATTTGTCCTCATGGAGACGTGGAAAATCATAATGTTTTCATTCCAAGCTTTTCTGCCAAATACTTCAGCTCTCTTAGTCCAGTCCAGACCCTTGCAATGTGTTTGCATTATGCTCTGCCAGCGAAAGCAAAATGAACAATGTATGCCCTCTGACAATGCTTTGCTGAGAGAGTTCTGCAGGAGGTGACGTGTAAAGAAAATCTCCCAAGGGTTCAGCCAAATACAGCTTCAAAAAAAAGAGAGAGAGAGAGAAACTGTTAAACTCACAGGAGGTCCTGGTTGTCCTTTCTGTCCAGGGGGACCAGGAGCCCCCATGGGAACGTCCCCGTAGAGAGGACAAACAGCAGCGCACGTCCTCTTCACCGAGTTGGCAAAGGTGGACATCTGCTCCAGCACCACTTTCCTGCAGACTTCGATCACGTGTTGGGCGGGTAGCGCTGGGCCCTGTGTAAGAAATCATTACCACATCCATCACTGGGGGCGGCCCAGCTGCGGGACAGCATGCCCTGTGGGACACGGCTGCATCTCCGAGGAAATGAAGGGAACGGAGCCAGCAGCATTTCCTGAAACTCACTGTGAGTTTATAGACACCGTTAATTGAAATGCTTGCTGACTCAGTACTAACAGCAAGCACGCATGTGCTCTTGACAGCAGCAATGCAAATGTGCAACTCATGCTATAATGAGAGCAAATGGTTATGCTCCTGCTCTTGGAATTATTCAGACAGATGAGGTTTGCAGTGAAACCAAGCACCAAAAGCACTGTAATGTTTGTGTTTTACTTACTGGTGGGCCTTGGGGCCCCTGAAAGCCGTCTGGTCCTCCTTCACCTCGTACCCCCTTGACTCCAAGTGGACCTGAACGACCAGGTGGGCCCGCAGGTCCACGCTTCCCCCGTCCTCCCTGAAGACCCTGCTCACCTCCATCTCCACCCTACATCAACACCAACAGGGCAGCGTGTCAGAACAGCCAGAATCCACAGGTATCCAATTGGAAATGTTATAATAACGCTTGAGATGTGTATTATGGCAAATTTATAAAACGCCAGCTGACAGAATCATATAGAGAGCAAGCGACATTATACTGGTGCAGATATAACATGCAAATAATTGATAAAAATGAGACGTACCATGGAAAAATGACACATGACAAACTGGGGAGTGTTTGTGTCAGTTTTAAAACAAAAGACCAAATCTGGCAGAGGGGACATTTGAGAAATGTGCAAGATTCATTTTGGTGCAGTTGGTGGGCGTTTCTGCTCTTATCGCATCTGCAGATGCTCTGAATATGTGAGGAATGTTATTTGATGGATTCAGATTGGATTTTTCCAACTATTAACTCTGAAAACACAATGGGATGGACGGAGGATTTTCCGACCAATATACAGGCAGAAATAAAATATTTGGAAATGCGCCACCTGTCTGACTGCTCATTTCAGTGACACGGCTCATAACAGGCGGTGTGTCTTGTCTCAGTATCTTTATATTAAATCAGAGGGTTGGGATGAAGGTCAGTACGCCGCTGTTTGTCTTCTCTCAGTGTGACTCAGGTCACGCCTTTCGGGTCAGTGAAGTTGACAGGATGTGTCTTTTGACTGGTGGTATGTTTTATAACTGTCACTTTTATGGTCAATATAAAATCATTTGTCGTCACTGAACCATTGGTGCTATTGGATCACAGCTCACCATTCCTTTTGGGCCCTTAACACCTTTTTCTCCCTGCAGAAGAGAAGCAAATCAACTGTGAGGAACAACAAGTGGGGAAGATGAGCAGAGATGGTGAGATATTTGATATGTGTGGCAGTACCTGTGCACCTTTGAGTCCTTTGATCCCTTGGATTCCTGTGTCACCCTGTACAAGCAAAATTACAAGTTAGTGGTGTTTACAAGCTTGCCAGTAAATGGTAGATGAGACTTTCACAGATGCGCTACGCGCTCCCTGGTGATCCAAAATCGTTTATCAAAAGGACAGGATTCTGTAATTCAGTTTTATTACACCAACAATGTTTGAACTTTGGGAAATAAAAACACTGTATGCTACCTGCTCAGCATCAAACAGCAGAGAGACACGGTTAATGGCTACTGGATGAACCCAGTGACAGATTTAGTAGCTACCGAGCCAGTACTTTCACCAAGAGACACAGACGACACTGGATTGCTAGGTATAGTAGCTGCTGGCTGTGTAAATTAGACAAGTGTTTGCAAACTATTTTTCTTATTGTAATATAAATTAAATCTTTTCTCACTCCCAGATCATCACATCTGCACCCCTGGCACCAACTTGAAACACACAGCGTGTCACTTTTCAACACAGAAGGTTGTCTACTTTATTTAAATAGAAGCTCCTCAGTTACTGAAGTAGATTAACCTGGAGCCGGATGCTCTCGGACAGAGGTGGACAGAGTACTCGACCCCAGTACTTGAGTAAGAGTACAAATACTACTGGTCAAAATTTACTCTGTTACAAGTAAAAGTAGCTCAGTCAAAATATTACTCGAGTAAGAGTAGAAAAGTACTTGCTTTTAAAGGTACTTAAGTATCCAAAAGTAAATGCTTTTAAATTTACTTTAAGTAAAAGTAAGAGTAAGAGTACATTTCTTATTTTCAACATCAGTAAATTACTATATTTTTTCTAAATTAATTTAAGGATCTTTTAACTCTTGTTTCTGAGAATTAACTCTTTGAAACCAGCTGCACTGATGTGCTGCTTTTAGAACCACAATGTTATATAAAACCTGCAGAAACACCAAAAACAAATCAAATGAATGGGATCATAAGAGGACAGCAGATGATGCAGAGTTTATTAACAATCATGAACTGAAACCAAATGAACCTGCACCATCCAACTAAGTCTGGACCCCCCTCAAAGACCACTGCTTTACAAAAAATTACATCTCTGCTTTCAATAACTCAGTGTTGAAGTCATTTAACTTTACAGGAAGGACATGTACCAGTACAATATAGCAATATAGAGCATAACAAACTGTCTCCCAATGTCTGTCTGAGAGCGTGCACTGTGATAGATCTCCTCCTTTGACAAAAACAGCTTGTGTCCAATAGGATTTTAGGGAAGAAGAAAAAAGAACAGACCTGAAAGTAACGAGTACTTTTCAGCCTTCCTAGAAATTTACTCGAGTAAAAGTAAAAATATTTGTCTTGGAAATGTATTCAAGTAAGAGTAATAAGTACCAAAGAAATCTAATACTCAAGTAAAGTACAAATCCTCTGGATATGTACTTAAGTACAGTACTCAAGTAAATTTACTCCGTTACTGTCCACCACTGCTCTCGGATGGGGAAGTTACTGATGCAGGGGCTTTTCAATGTCACATCCTCAACCTTTTACAGCATGGAAAAATTAGACTTCTAACATACGATCGTTGTTTTTTTTTTGGAGGGGAGGGGGTTATTTCAAGATTTAAACTTGGTGCTATAAGTACAAAAGTTGAACTGAGCTTGTTTATCATATTGCACCTCCATACAGTATAGTAGGCATGGGTTATGTAAGGCCCAAGGCCCAGACAAAACCAACAAGCAGTATCTCCGTCTGGTCATCTTCAAATTAGATAAAAATCTACTCTGTAACAGAGATGTCTGTCTCCATTTGGATTTTGAAGTCAGAAAGGTCTGCAACTTTGATGGCAGGACCACACTTGGGATTAATGTTCAGAAAGTTGTGATTTTAACCATGTTTTTTTTTTGTGATCAAATTTTTATTTCTTTTTTTCCTTTTTCTGAAAAAACAACATGGTGCAAAAAAAACACCAATACATAACAACAAAAAATTAATAGATAAATGTAATAACAAAAAAAACAAATACAGAACAAAAAAAAAAAAATAGTAATGCCCATATTATTAAGTATAACAATGCAAAATTAACACATAAATTAAGAGCAAAAATAAATAAATAATTAAATGAAAATAAAATCATAACCCCAGACATTACCCACCCACCCCCTGGATCCTAGCAGCTTTAAATCACATCAATGTGTTTATAATATAACTTTTAACATGGTATACTTAGTTTTCCTTTATCACACTAAGGACATAGAAATGATGTATAATGAATAGTTCACTATATCAAAATCTAAACACGACAGAAACTAAATAATTCCTTTAAGGAAAGGAAAGGATTTTAACCATGTTTTGTCAGTAGTATTGTATTGATTCAAAGGCAGCCAAAAGAGTACTGTTGTGTTGAATGATTACTGTATATCAGGGCAGTCTTCTAGCAACCACGATAACTACAATCTTGTTATTCATTTTAAAAGAAGAAATATGTGCTAAGAAATGTCTTCCAAGGTAATTTCAAGGAAGGATATTCATTATGAAGCAGTCAAAAACTCACAGTTTGTCAACAGAAATGGACTTAAAGTGTCAGAAATCTGAGGAATCCTCGATGGAATAAATGTTGCCCGTGTCCTCTGGGGATTTTTCAGCTGTTGAGATTTTGAGGCTTTTTAGCCAATAATTTGGCTCGTTGTTTTAATTGGTTTCTATAATGATAACACTTAAGTAAAATGATTTAGAGAAGAGTGCATTTCTTTAAACCCCTACATTTGTCATGTCTGACTTTAATATGGCCTTTCCTACTTTCCATACAGATGCTAACGCTGTAGGTTTTGATATTAATACATTTAACTACACAGAAATCTTAACACACTGACATGTCACTCAGCGCCAGGTCTGTGCTCCAAATGTGGGCTCCGTCTTAACACATTTGTTCAATCCTTAGAACGTCATGGAAACACAAACAGCTGAAAAATGGTTTCAGTAGAAATCCTTGATTTTTTCTTTTCTTTTTTTTTCTTTCATTGGCTTCTGTAAACATCGAGTAACAAGTCCTGAGGGGACGTTTGGCTCTCCTTGTTACGTTTTGGAAAGATGGCGAGAATAAATAGGTCAGCGTTCCTATTTGTTTTACTTCTTCATTATGACCCTGTTGGGTGACAATAAGGTGATAAAACCGCACCAACCTGCACGCTCCATTTGTGGGCAGCGTTCTAAGGAAGGGTTGCAGGAACGTTTGCTGAAATCCTAAAAACTGGAAGGTTTCATTCCAAACCAGGAAAAAGTCTTGGTTTGGAACGAGAGTGCATCTGCAAGTCTTGCAAATTCTGTCTGGCTTAATGACCCGGCAAATAATGCCTGAACAGCCATGGTAATTGTGCCATTAAACAGCCATTTTGCCTTCATTTTATATCTCTGAAGGGAAAAGGATGAAGGATGTATTACCTTGGGTCCTGGTTTTCCAGGCACACCCATGTGACCCTGTAAAGAGATGATATGCTTTAATAGTGAAAGGAAAATGGACTAGTTTTCGGAGGAGTTAAGAAAATTTATCTCAAGTTCTTACAGTACGTCCAGGTGGGCCAATAAATCCAGGTCTTCCTGGCTTCCCTGCCGATCCTTTGTAACCTCTCAGGCCCTTGAGAACAAAACATTTATTAACCAACCTTAAGTGACTGCTTTCTTCCGTGTTGTTTACCTATGATACGGTAAACTACTTTATGAACACAATCTATCATGTCTTTGGTGATTGAAATGACTGAAAATATGACTAACTGTTCTGCCTTGGGGTCCCATTTCTCCTGCTGGCCCCTGGGTGCCTTTTTCTCCCTGTTAAAGACATAAGTCACAACAAAATAAATCTGCTAAAACAACTTAATTTTACATTCATTAACAATATCTAAGGTTATCATACGTTTTCTCCACTAAGTCCAGGATTTCCACTTAGGCCTTGGGGTCCTTGATAGGCCTGTAAGAAAAGAAGATATATATGTAGAATAATGGCAGAAGAGCAGTTTTTCCTGATTTCGTCATAGTTACATTATGCTCTACTAGGGCTGTTCGATTTTGCCCAAAAATAAAATCTCGATTTTTTTCTCTCAAAATCCGATTTTCGATTACGATTATTTTGTGAATTGACAAAAGGCAAAGAAATTATTTCAAATATGCTGTTTTTTTATTGAACATTTGCCCCATTTGGGCTTTAAGTGCAAACTTTGCTCTTATTAAACTAAAAATGAATGAATAAAGTGCACAACTCTGTAAAATAAGTTGAAAAAAAGTTTTAAAAAATATAATAAAATATAAAGTTTTATCTCTGAAAAAAAAAATCAGCAAATCAGCACTTGCAAACATACAGTAAGTTATATTTCCAATTAAATAAAACAAGACATTTTCTAATTAAACTAAAGTGGGTCTTTGCATGCTAAATAATAATGCAACCCATGAAGGAGGTAGAGGTGTGTAATGTCAGTCATTACATTTGCTATTCACATTTGCAAGTTTTTTGCAAGGAACACGAGCCGGTCTACGCGGTGGCATGTTACAACGCCCCCTCCTACACTAAAGAGCCTCTCCCATGGGGCACTTGTCGCAGGTATTGAGAGGTATTTCCATCAATCATTAATATGGTATCAATCATTAATATGTGTGCAGACAAGGTTAAAAAAATTTTTTTTTTTAAATAAAAAAAAAATAATTTTTTTTTTTTTTGAAAAATCGATTTTACGATTTTCACGTTTTAACATCGTTCTAATTACATAATCGCGATTACGATTTAAAATCGATTAATCGAACAGCCCCATTATGCTCTGAATATAATACCTCTATTCCTGGATCCCCGTCTCTGCCAGGTAAACCCGGATCTCCAATAATACCCTGTAGAGGTGACGTTTTTACCATAAAATGACAATTTTTTTTATAAAATGCACTTTCACTTTTGAGGTGTGTCTGTAATGAATTACTTTCGGTCCGATGGGGCCGGCTCTTCCCACAGGTCCTTGGATTCCCTGGTTTCCACAAGTTCAGACCAATGATTAACACTCTTATATATTCCATATGCTTTTGCAAATCAAATGAAACACGTGCTCACGCTATGGAGATTGATGTGTTACACTTACAGGCCCGCCCTTCTCTCCGGCAGTCCCACGCTCCCCGGGATCCCCGACAATACCCTGTTGAGCAATCACATGAAGCAGACCAGATCAAGATTCTGCGTCATGGAGCACTCAACATGCAACAAGGGTGAACCAGACAGGCTTTTTTTAAATATACGGCAGAGTGGATTAACTCTGTGGTCCAAGCTCTTCTCTTGCTGACTCACCAGCTTATGTTGATACAGTTCAGGCGTTCACATCTCAGTCAAAATGCAGCCACATGGACTAATGTTGTTTATGGAGACGGCGCAGAGGCCAAAAACTTACTTCAATTCTGCTGTTTGACCACATCAGAAATTACTTACTGGTTCTTTGCAGTCACATGACAGGGTTTTAAGGAAAGTGGACAATGTATTAAGAGTATCCTATTACGGATTTTGGAAAGGGGAATCCCACGAAAACCCACCTGCTTTCCTCCGGGGCCCAGCCGCCCTGCTGCACCAGAAGCCCCTTTCTGGCCCTAAAAATAAAACATAATTGGTTTAGATCAGGGGTCGGCAACCCAAAATGTTGAAAGAGCCGTATTGGACAAAAAAACAGAAAAAAGAAATATATATGGAGCCGCAAAAAGTTAAAAGTCTTGTATAAGCCTTAGAATGAAGGCAACACATGCTTCATGTATCTATATTAGTTATAACTGGAGGTAGATTTATTTTTCATTATGCAAGTCGAAATGTTGAAAAAAAAGTCTAAATTTCGAGAAAAAAAGTCGAAATGTCGAGATTAATGTTGAAGTACAATTTCGAGAAAAAAGTCAAAATGTCGAGAAAAAAGTCAAAATGTCGAAGAAATAGTAAAAATTTCGTGAAAAAAGTCGAAATGTCGAGATTAAAAAAGGAAAAGGGAAGAAAAAAAGAGAAAAAAAAGAAAAAAGAAAAAAAAGAGAAGAAAAAAGGAAAGAAAAAAGAGAAAAAAAAGGAAAAAAAGGTCAAACATTTTTGAAAAAGCTCCAGGAGCCACTAGGGTGGCGCTAAAGAGCCGCATGCGGCTCAAGAGCCGCAGGTTGCTGACCCCCGGTTTAGATGATGCAAAATTGGGGAGAAAAAAAGAAGAAAGAACTTGGAAAGAATGAAACACAAATACCTTAACCCCTTGAAACCCAGGAATCCCTTCATATCCTTTGAGGCCCTTTGTGCCCTTAAAGGAAACCAGATTGTTAGTAATACAACAATTACAAGATTGCTTGCAAAAGGGCTCACCACTGTGTCTGAAAGGTTAACCTACTATTTGGCCTGGCCTCCCAGTCTCTCCAATGCCTCCAGGAGGTCCTCGAACTCCCTTTAAATGCAGACAAAAGGTCACGATTAAAGTTATCTATTAAGTTACAACCACCGCCACAAACTTCATTAAGCTGTTGCCATGTAAACAGATGCAATTAAAGTCTGAATCGAAGCCATCAGTGGAGTTTACCTTGAAGCCTGCTGCCCCGTTTAACCCTTTCAGCCCTTTAGGACCTCTGTCTCCCTGAAAACACATCTGATTGTTACACATTTGTCACATATCAGCTGAAAGAAAATCTTAGATCTAAGCAGTACGTTACCACTTGGCCCCAGGGTCCTCTCATCCCTTTCTCGCCTTTGATTCCCTCTTCACCCTGAGGACATTCATGTGAGCTTCCATTAACTTAGTTTGAAAGTGAGCCAGACCGAAATGTAACTCACATGGGAGCATAGAAAAATAAAGCTCACCTTTGGGCCTGCCTCCCCAAGGTTGCCATAGTCTCCTGTATTTCCACGGACTCCCTGCAAGAAGTGAACAACATGATTTTCTGAGGTGACGTCATTTGTTTTTGGATCAACCGTACCAACAGATTGTATGTAATCTGCTAATGACTTCTGCTATGGGAAGTTAAGAGCCTCGGGAGATTAAGGTTTGGATGCATCAGACAGAGGAAATGTTTAGGCTTGACTGCATGTCTTAATAAAATGCCAAAAAAATATCTAAAAAATAAAGAAAGGAGAAAAGACATATAGTTTAGGAAGTGAAGGACTGTGAAAATGACAAACGTAAGGAGTGTCTTAGGAATCATTTGAAGGAATAAGCCAATAAACTAATCCAAATGACTTATTAGGAATATTCTTTTTGCCATGAGTTAAATAGCAGCTACTCTCATTCTGTCTCATAGGATCAAAGTATTCATCTATTCATTGATACTTAGATGGATAGCTCTTTTTCATGGATATTGTTTATTGCCTTTGGTGATGGCATTTGACGTTACAGAATTGGGAAAGAAAAAAAAAAGTAAAATAATAATAAATCTGGGTCCATCTACACTGTAGTGTAGAGCAGTGGTTCTCAACTGGTGGGTCGGGACAGAAAATTGGGTCATGGACCCATTTTCAGTGCTTCAGTGCTTCAGCTAAAGGTAAAGCTACATATTTTTTAGACTTTTCAGAAATACTGCTCAGTCGTTGCATCTCTTCTTGTTTTTTGCAGGAAAACACCAACTCAGCCTGCTAAACATGTCCATTACGTAAATCTCGTATTTTTTCAGCTTCATATTTAAGGATTGATAAAGTGGCTAAAGTAATTTTACAAGCACAGTGCTTGTTATACATAATATGAGCGGTTACTCAGCTAAAGCTATATATTTTAGCATCTATCGTGAACTACTTTTCAGTTGTAGCATGTTTTTATTTCACGTTCGCACATGAAAGTTCTGCTAATTCTCTACAACCTGAGGTTTAAATTGCATCATATCTTTATTAAATACATTTGAGAAGTTGAGAAGTTTCCTTGATTTGGGTCACGACTTTTCATCAATGGGTGATTGTCGGTCCTGGAGCCATTTTAAAAAATCTGACTGTTGGTTAAAAAAAAAAAAAGAATAAATAAGTAAAACAAAAATGAAACATATCCTTTTCTTTAATCAGAACATCAGCCAGAGGATGTAAACTACAAATCCTGATTACAACAACAGCCTCTTCTACTCAGAAGTGCAGTACTTTGATATATTTTAACAATGCAGCAGCTGGGAAACCTGCTGGGGTTGTTAACTATGGGCGGATGCTCTCTGTTACACTCAAAAATGTCATTTTGGACTAGTTTTGTTGGGATGCACAAATCTTTGCCTTAAACGATGAAACCTTCCCTTCAATAAAATCCAAGTCAAGGTTTCTAACTCTGCTCTAACAACTATCTTGTTGTTCTCACTTGAACATGTGTCGAACCGGGTGCAGGCATCCAACCCAAATTCAGCATTTGCTTTTCAAAGAATAAACTATTTTTCAGTTCCATCAATAGCTTTGTTTTCGGGTGAAATATATTTCTTTATAAAAGATTTAAATGCATCTTTTCAATGTTTCATCTAGGAACCAAACGCCTTTGAGAAACAAGGTTACGCCAGTCACATCAGTGGAAATATACACGAGCCGAGTGAAGGAATTATTAGTCATAAATACAACAACATGAGTCAGTATTATTTGTACAGATGTTGACTTCCTTAGTAGTCGACGGAAAAGTGTTTTCCATGTGGCTACATTACCCTGAGTCAACAAACACATTAAACAAGGCCAAGATGCCTTTATTTTGTCCGTTTATTTAATCATCTCACCTAACAGTGTGTTTTGAGCGGAGTCAGTTGGACAGAGGTTAACCTCAGAGATGGCCGACAGTGCGGCTGGAGGCACGACCGTGAACTTTACAACTTCTCTGAGGCAGGACAGCTCAGACAGCCCAAGGACCACCCACCACCTGAGATGGGCAGTCCGTAGAAACGGTGCCAGGAAATGCCCTCCTTGGAAGCCAGCAGGGAAGGAGATAAACACGTTGGGGCTCTTTGATTCACAAGCTGGGCGGGAGGTCAAAACTCTAACCAGTTACACAAGACAGATGTTTGCTCCCAGATGAGCTACAGCTGCAACTGAAGACATGAACATGTAGCATGTAGAGCTCTGGAAATGTGCTCAGGTTGGTCTACAGACCTACATGTGTTCCCTCAGACAGCGCTGGGGATTTCTCCGAGAGCAGAGGGCACGCTACATGCATACATGTGTGTATATGAATGTATATATATACATAATCCTCCTTTAAACACATGTTCTCCTGGCTGTTCATCAACACTCATTCCTTTGCCAACATCAGTGATTTCTTAGCGTCAGAGAGATTAAAAGGTCATAAATTTAAAGTGGAAATAATCCCATTTGTGGGTCTCTGTAGGATATAAATGAGAAAGTATTTGTTCATCCACTGATGTATACGCAGCTGCCTCCTTTTAGTAAAATGCTCTTCCAAAAATTCACAGTTTTTTCCCTGTTTTTGTCAATGAGGCCGTCCTGATGTAAATAGTCTCTTATGTATAGAAATGTAAACATTCTGAGATAAATGGCTAATTTCACAGAAGGTTAAGCAGTTTAATGTCACTTATTATTAGATAGCTGGCGAGAAATCTGTTGCTCAACTGCCTGATTTTCCTGTGTGTGTGGGATTCATTAAATCTGGCTCAGTTTCTCCCATATGGAAAAGAAAAACCATCAGAGTTCCTATGAACCTCGGCCAGTTTGAGTTAAATCCTATGTTTTAAATCAACGCGGCCTGTTTTGGAATAGATGTGACTAATGCAGTGTTAGAAAAAAAGCTATTTATTATAACGTCCTTGTTATCCTTCTACCAGCTTGGATTATTTCCAATTCTTTTGCATAGGGGAGTTTTCAAACTATAAAAAGAGCCCAATGTTTATTATTTTGGAGTGTTTCTGCTTTCAGATCTGTTTCCATGCTGCTGTGTCTCACGTTTCCACAGCTTCACTGCTATCCCACAAATGCAAGTCTTATAAAGTCTTACAATCTTATAATGCCACTCGCTTACTAGTCAGATTAGCTATTTAAGCTCCAGAAAGAGGAAGTATATGCTGCTTGTGTGGAGAATGCATCAAGTAAACACTTGGAAATAACTGAGAAGTGTAGTAAACAGTTACAGTTCATTTACCCAGTTGCCTTGTTTTCCTAGGTCTCCAGCTTTTCCAGGAAGACCCTCGTGCCCCTGTAGAGGAACAAACCTTTGTCAACACAGGTTTAACTTTTATTAATGTTCATCAAGCTCTCTGCATGGCTGCAATCAAAAATTAGAACAGCAATAATAATGTTCAAAGCAAGAAATAATACACTGCCTGAAAACATTCAAAAAATGTTTCAAGCTAAAGAAGGACAATATAGTCTAAGAGGAAAATTACATTTTAAACAACCATGTGTACGCACTACTCTTAAAACCATGTGCATATCAGTTTGTGGGGTAACTTTGTGGAATGGTCTTGATGATAAAATCAAACATAGCACTAACGCTATACAGTTTAAAAACACATACAAGAAAGCAAGTATAAAAATGGGGACCTCTAAAGAAAGTCATTTACTTTACATATGTATTTCTTTGATTATTATTTTGTTCATTGTGGATGGATTATATATGATACAAATATAACTGCCAGCATTCAAGGCTGTTCGTGGATCATTGTAGAGGTGACTGGGAGATTGGACTCTTGAATTTAGGATATTGTAGGAGACCGGTTCAATTATGATTATAATTACTGATATTGCTTATTGGTTGTTTGTGTTGTACTTATTTATTTTTTGTTATTTTGTGTTTTTCCTTTCTTTTCTTTTCTTCTCTCTCTTTTCTTTTAATTTTATTTAATTTTTATAGGTTATATATGATATGATATTGTGAGGAAGGGACAGGACTAAATAAGCGTTCTGCTTCCTCCTGTTCCCTCTCCAACACATTGTTTTGCTGTGTGATTTATTTTTGAATGAGACTGTTAAACTGTTTTGCTTTTTTAAATATTTTGATGCTTTTAATTTGATTGGGTTTTGTTGTGTTCGAGACAAAGCCAATAAAATTAAAAAAAAAATAAAATAAAATAAAAAATCACCTTTGGCCCTGGAGAGCCCTGAACTCCAGGTTGCCCGTGCATACATTTGCAGGATGCTCTTCCCGCCATCAGGCCGATCTCGGCATGGCCTCCACACTGCAATCAACAGACAGGTGACAGAAAGATATAAAAACTTTACATCCATCGCTGAAACGTGGATTTCAACGATATCGGAACCTAGATGACTCACAACATTAGAGAGCTCACAGCAGCCCTCTGAATAAGCCTGCTCCGGGTCACATGACACTTCCATCTGCTGAAGGTCAACCTGAACAGAGACAGGAGATAATCCGAGAAATTAAAGTTGTTTAAAAAGTCAGAGGAAACCTAATATTTTACTTAAATTCAAGCTTTCAACGTACAGACGCTGATCGGTCTCCCACGGCCCGCTTGACGATGGAGGTGTATCCTCGGCGAATGATCTGCCTCGGCTCATCGATGGACTCCACCCTGACCTCTTGGCAGTCTATCAGCAGCCGCACCTGCTTGCCCTTCACGCTCAGCGCCAGCTTGTGCCACTGTCCGTCAAACAGTTTTTCCACTCCGTGGAAGGACCTCAGCATGTGGCTCCCGTGGGGGCTGGTGTAGAAAAAGTCTAAGGAGCGCGCGTCACCCTGGAAACGCAGGCCGACCTGCTCCCGTCCGTCGGGGTCACTGACCTGCCACAGGTTCCAGGACGACCGGGCCGTGTCTTTGGTCACTTTGAATGTTGCAATGACAGAGTATTCGGAGGGAAGTCCGTCTGGATATACATCACTGTGGTAAAAGAAAGAAGTTTAACAGATTTATTAAGGGCCGTTGTGGGAACGTGGAGATTTTACTCTTAAAAAATAAGATTATTTTTAAAGAGAATCTTTTATGTTTCACATAACTCCTAGAAAAGCATGCAACTTGCATTTCAGTCTCAAAAGCCCAATTCAATTTTGTAAAAATTGAAAAGGAAATGTCCTATTAATTACCTGTCAATAACAGTAAAAAAAATAGATAAAGGATAAGACAAAGAACCTACAATGACTGGCATGGTGAGAGGTTTTGTCACAGGTGTAATCTTAGATAAATTGCATCAGGCTTCAAATGAGATGTCTGCAAACAAAGTTTTGTCTGTGATTAAGTACATGCAACAGATTTCCAGAAATCTTTCCAAAAGGCTTGTTTGAAATATTGTAAACAAACGATGAATCTTTGCTGCCACCATTATGGGGTAATTATAAATTGCCTTAAAGAGACAGAAGCCAGATCAAAACATTATTGACAAAGGGGGTAATGCAGTGAAAAATATTGTTTTATGTTAAAGTATTCAAACACATTTGGGAAGACATTTAGAAACCTGTTCTTGATAACCACACGGGCTCTTTGGTTTCTAAGGTAACTGCAGTGATATGAAGTTCACTGTAAGTTCTGTGTGCTCGCTGTGGAGTGGAGATGAAGATGCAACACAGGTTTTTTTTACCCTTTTATTAAGCTGCCCTTTAAAGAGTTCCTTCATAGCAGTCTTGAAAAGTGAACTGGTCTGTTTCACCTTTGACTGCAGCTATAAAGGTGCGGGTGTATGTTTGATGACATTGTACGTAGGGTTGCCACCCGTCCCTTGAAATACGGAATTGTTACGTAAATGGGAATTCAAAGTTGCGTTCTGTATTGAACCAATACGGACATATATTATGCTCTTATTTATTGATGTCATAATATACAGATGAAGGTCGGAATCTTTAATATATTGCAAAACTTAATTGATTATAATATTCAACTAAAGGTGAAACAAATATATTATTTCCCACTACATTCAAAGTGAGATATTTCAAGCCTTTATTTGTTATAATTTTGGTGAATATGGCTCACAGTTTATGAAAACCCCAAATAAAAAAATATAAAAAATGTTGAATATTTTATGAAATCAATAAACAATTCAATCATCAAAATTATAACAAATAAAGGTTTAACATATCTTGCTTTGCATGTAATGAGACTATGTAATGTATTAGTTTCACCTTTTAATTTGAATTATTGAAATAAATTAACTTTTACACTATATTCTAATTTTCCGACCTTCACCTGTAGCTTTATTCTACATCTGGGCTGATGTGGACATACACAGCATAGGAGGCTATTTCAGTTGCTAGTATGGTTGGCTGTCTGTCGTGCAAGTTCAATGCTATTAAAGCACTTTAAATCAAAGCATTTCGTTTTTTCATATAAAATAAATACATTTCTATTCAGTTTAGAAGTTTTGGGGATGTCCCTTTTTTCTATTTCTGAAAGGTGGCAACCCTAATGGTACCCAAACATGACAGTGGTGGATTACATCTTTGCATTGGGGCAGCCAGGTGAAATCAAACCACTGAATAGTAGGCTTTCTTTTCTCTTTTCCTCCTTTTTTGATGTGTAGTGAGCTAAGAGGCTGTTCATTTTTCCACTTCACTGGGACTGGTTCGGTACCGGTGTGGGACTGTACCTTATGGCCTTCTGTAGATGGATGGAGGGGTTGACCCGGTACGCCAGGGCCTCGGGTTGAGATCCTTTCACTCGCCTCACCCCTCTTGACTCAGGAACACGAAACTCCTCCAGAAGATCAAAACCTCGCAGCACAAAAATGGAGCTTAGTTTGTCATCACACACGTCCTTCTTGAACCAGACTTCTGAATCATATCTCAACACTATATCGCTTTTTTAAACTTTTTCTTCACCGCTTTTAATAATTTCATCTCTTCACAGGTACGATGAGGTAATCTGTTAAACCCATTAGCGTGACGGGGGTGTTTATTTTTCTCTAACAGGTGCCTCTGAATTCTGAACACTGAGTGCTTTATACTTACTGCTGTTTGAAAAAGGAAAGCACGATTGCTGTGTTTCAAGAGTGGCTCAAATGCATGCATGAAAGAGGGTTAAAGATTCTGAATACAAGTATTACAACCTAAGCTATCTTCGTTTCTTTTCTTTCACTTGTTATTATTATTTCTAGCATCAAGTAATTTTCAATGCATTGCAATGTAGTAATAAGATTCAAGATTTTTTTATTGTCATTGTTCATGTCTCATAACAACGAAATTATTCACCGTAGGTGCTGGTCCTTGTATAAAGTGCAAGATAAGTAAAGAAAAATAAACAAATAAATAAATAAATATAAAGTGCAAGATAAGTTAACAAAAAAAAAAGGATTTAATGCCCAGAAGATTTCCGTGGTGGTCAGATTCGTGTTAAGGAAGGTGATGGCTTTGGGGAACCATTGTTTTTGTTTTCGTTTTGTTTTTATTTGTATGTTTTTTTAGGGGGAGGAGGGGTCAATTCACGGTGACAGGGACCCTCAGGTGCAGAACTTTGATTAGATTAATGATTAGAAAGATTCATGTTCAGGGATATCAGAGGGACATCACAACACCAACCGGCATAAGGGGAAGGAAAATGAAAAACTGTCAACGGCAGTGATAGATGAACTGAGAAACACTGACATCTGCTGGTCAATATGGAGCATTGCAGTCTTAAATCTGGAAAAACCTTGACTCGAGCAGATAATATATGGGAGATCAAGGCAACTATTCTTGATGCAAGATGGGTTTATTCAACAGCAGAATGCTTCATTAGGCTTAGAAATCTCTTTAAATGTAGTTTTGTGGCTAGAATAGCAGCATTTTGTCGTGATGTAATGGTAATTTTGTGCACTAGAAATAAAGGGTAATTCATAACTAAATACTATGAAATGTAAACTTACTTGGTAACCTCTGACACTGAGCCAATCCCAAGATGGAAAGGACTGCTGCAAACACCAGCACATCTTTGAAGGCTGACATTTTTGTTGTTTTTGATGTCAGGGGCTACGCATGCCTATGATATAACAGTTAAACATCAGTTATGCAAACAGAAACAAGACCTACAATATTATATGGTTAAACTGCCATATACAGTACAGACCAAAAGTTTGGAAACACCTTCTCATTTAAACAAATGGGGAAATGTGTCCATATTTTTGGTCTGTATAAGAAAACAGTCATTTATTTTATTTTTATTTTATTTTATTTGTTTGCACTTACAAACATACAAGCATCGAGAAAAAAAAAAGCAGTAATAAAACAAAGTTAAAATGTGCAGGAAAGATCATGAAGCCCAACGGGCTTATAAGCGACCCTCCCCTCTTAAACCATTCACCATTCACATTTGTATACACACAAGTATTGAGTGGATAGATAAAAGAGTAGTTGGAAGAAGGAAGAATAAAAATAAAATGTACACAAGAAAAGTATATAAGTATATATTTTGAGTTGTTTAAAAATATCAAGTATTCTATATATGATTGTAAAATCAAAAGCTGCTCTTCCTAGGAAAATTGTATACTCAACAAATCAACGTATACCAGCTATAGCTTATGATATTACATTTATTTTCCTCCCTACTAAACAAAAACTGTTTTTTTTTTTGTTTTTTAATTTATTTTAACAAATAAAATAAAAAGGTTACTCACATATTCCTGAAAAGCCCCAGGGCTCCTGCTCATGGATCTTCTCCAGCTCCTGCTCTGAGGCGATATCCCGCTTCAAAGTAGCATCCCAGGGTCAGTGCTGGAGCTGAACAGGAGGACCATTCACACTAAAGGTCTGGGTCTCACAGGAGCCTGACCCCTGAGCTCCACTCCACCTGTGGTCCCGGAGGGGATCCCTGTCCTCTCATAGGCCAGTCAGACCCACGTCCAGGACAGTGTCCCTCAGTTCTCCAAACTGAGTCAACACAGTGAGGACAGACAGGTGAACAGAATGCTGCTTTGAGCTACTGTTGAAGAATAAGAGTTAAAAACCCCAATCCCAATGATTTCCTTGGGCTGCTGCCCTATCAGCCTCAATCTGGATAAACTGGAGTTAATGTGTGGATGAATGGGTGAATGGATGGATGGATGGATGGATGGATGGATGGATGGATGGATGGATGGATCTACACCTTTGTTTTGCAGTGATAATATAAATTTAAAGAGAAAAAAATAGCTATGTATGAAATAGTCTAAATATATAATATATGCTTATGGAGACAGACAATTTATTTTCTTGTTTTTCTTTTCTTGTGATATTAATTAAGTAATTGTGCAGACCATCTGTTATTATTGTTCAGTTTTCTTTTGAGGGAGGGGCAGGTATAATAAGATTTTCTTCTTCCTGCTCCTTTCTGGTTCTGGAATATGTTTTTGATTGTGTTGTCATTTTACTTGCTTGCTTTTTTTCTTTGCATATTTCCATGACCAGAATAAATAAAAATGAAATGAAATGAAATGAAATGATGTGGTTTCTTTTTTTTAAAATCAAAAGCGGTTTTTATCTAGCTTTTAACCTTATGTAGTAGGGTGACCTATTTTTCTTTTTTTAGTCTTTTATTCGTCTTTATTAGTCCTGCAAAAGTGAAGGTAGAATCATTAGGAGAAATTGGGGACTAGACTGAGACTAATTTAGTAAAGAATTGCTCAATACAGCTCTAACTAAGCTGATAATTGTAAATAGGATATAGCTTTGCATGTTGAAAATTGAATGTATTTTTGTATTCTTTTTCTCCTTTCTTTCATTTTCTTTTACTAAAAGCCTAACTAGGGACAGGAGATGGAAACTAGCAATAGCTATACTCTCTGTATGCAGAACATCAGTCACATTGGCTTGTTTGTAATGAGTGAATGTGATCACATGTAAACCTGCATTGTCCCTATTAAATAAAATAAATTAAATTAAAACTAGCGTTTTCTGTATTGCATTCTGCAGTTTCTTTGTAAATAAAATAATCAATGAACCTTTAAGAACTAAATACCTCAACAACAGCCCCGTGGTTTCAGTGCACAATCATTTCAAGATAGTATTTCACCATTTGCACTCTCACTGAAGAAAAAGATGCAGTATTTCACAGCTAAGCTCAAAAGGCTCTGCAAACATTCCACCCAGACCGGGATCACTGTCCTGAACCTTAAAAAAAAAAAGTTCCCGCAAGGAGACGGAATACTGAATGATGTCACACAGATACAAACAATGAATAAAAACCATATTTGAAGCAAGCAAAGCAGACACAACTCTGTGGTTCCCACCAGGCTCTGGTGGCTTTCTGCAAGCAGGTTTATTACAAAGTAATATTACAGTAACAATTTCAGCTTCACCGAAATTAACCATACACTGACATGGATACACACAGAATGGCTACGTGGAGTGGCACCTCTCTTCAATGCACGCACTGCTGTGAAAGGGAGGAGCAAAAGAGGAGCTGCAGCGGCCGACAAACAAACAGGACTTGAAAGCATCATAGTTATGAGGTTTCTGCTACGGCTGTTTTAATAGGGATCTTTGAAGGTTTCTGCAGTGCTTACTGGGGTTTATTGTAGCATATTGCATTGCACTTAAGTTGCAGGTTGGCAGTATAACATAGCACTTAAATATATAATTGCAGTGTCTCAAACGGTACTTTAATGGGCCATCTACTCCAAACATCAGCATACATAAATCACAGTACATTCAGTAACTCTCAGAGCGGGGTGCTGCGCTTTGCCCTTCATTGGTGTGAGGAAATGTCAGTCAACCTTTCAGTACGGTTATTCCCAGATTTTCTAGTGTTCAAACCTCTACAGGATTTGCATAAATAAAATAAAGAACAATAAAAAACAATTTGACATTTTCACAAAAAACTAAATACATTAAAAACAAATACACAAGGCCATTGACGTTCCATTCTCACATAATATTAAACCATATTGCCTCTTACCAGAATAATTTACATCTTAGCAACAATTTAAATAACACTCAACACATTTGCAGTTTCTTAAATTAGACGTCTCCAGTGTCCTTTTTGTGTTTTGGGTGCAACTAGATTGTGAGTTGTTTGTTCTCAAGGCCACTGACTATCGCTTGGATCCCTTAGCCAGTTTGCTCGTGGGAGTGGTTCTTCTCTGAGGGGTGGGGATCTTGGAGGGTTTGCCTCCTTGTTGGCGGGAAGCCGAGCGCGGCGTCGCTCGAGTGGTCTCGCCGACGCTCTCAGACACGTCTGAGCACACAGACTGGATGTCTGAGATGTCGAAATCAGAGGCGTCACTTCCCCTGCGACTGCTCCCTCTGCTTCCGGCTTTACTCCCCGGCCGGCTGGAGTTTCTCCTCGTTTCTGGAAGTGCAGAATTCAAAACAATCAAACAAATACTTCAAAGCCACAGTGATCTCATGCTGCTCTCCCGTTAATACAACCAACATGTTTGCAATCAGAGCTAGGGTTGCCACCCGTCCCGTAAAATACGGAATTGTCCTTTATTTGAGAAAAAAATGTTGCGTCCCGTATTGAACTAATATGGGACGCGATTTGTCCCGTATTTTCATTCATTTTTACACCATATTCTAGTCGAATTATTGAAATAAGTTAACTTTTACACCATATTCTAGTTGAATTATTGAAATAAATTAACTTTTACACCATATTCTAGTTGAATTATTGAAATAAATTAACCTTTACACCATATTCTAGTTGAATTATTGAAATAAATGAACCTTTACAGCATATTCTAGTTGAATTATTGAAATAAATTAACTTTTACACCATATTCTAGTTGAATTATTGAAATAAATTAACTTTTACACCATATTCTAGTTGAATTATTGAAATAAATGAACCTTTACAGCATATTCTAGTTGAATTATTGAAATAAATTAACTTTTACACCATATTCTAGTTGAATTATTGAAATAAATTAACTTTTACACCATATTCTAGTTGAATTATTGAAATAAATTAACTTTTACACCATATTCTAGTTGAATTATTGAAATAAGTTAACTTTTACACCATATTCTAGTTGAATTATTGAAATAAATTAACTTTTACACCATATTCTAGTTGAATTATTGAAATAAATTAACTTTTACACCATATTCTAGTTGAATTATTGAAATAAATTAACTTTTACACCATATTCTAGTTGAATTATTGAAATAAATGAACTTTTACACCATATTCTAGTTGAATTATTGAAATAAATTAACTTTTACACCATATTCTAGTTGAATTATTGAAATAAATTAACTTTTACACCATATTCTAGTTGAATTATTGAAATAAATTAACTTTTACACCATATTCTAGTTGAATTATTGAAATAAATTAACTTTTACACCATATTCTTCACCTGTAGGCTATATTATACATTGGCTGATGTGGACATACAGAGCCTAGGAGGTTATTTTAGTTGCTAGTATGATTGGCTGTCTGTACAGTCATGCAAGTTCAATGCTATTAAAGCACTTTAAACTTTAAATCAAAGCATTTAGTTTTTTCATATAAAATAAACACATTTTTATTCAGTTTAGAAGTTTTGGGGCTTTTTTTTGGCTCCTGCGCTGCTGAAATCAGGGCGTCCCTTATTTCTATTTCTGAAAGGTGGCAACCCTAATCAGAGCAAAACTGGAGAAGCTCGACTCACCACCCATCGCCTGCGCTCGAGCTTTCAGAACAGCATTGTTGATCAAGGTTCCCTCTTCACCTGACTGAAATCCTTTGCCAGATAAATAGCCAGGAAGACGCAGTTTGCTGCCGTGTACTGTTGTGCTCTGTAAAAAAAATTTAACTTTAATTCCTTTCTTTTGGATTTCATCAAATAAAGTCCTTACCAGATTAAGACCAACAAAAAGCTGCAACAGACAAAAAGCTCTTATGGTTAGTGAGTTAGTTTTAATGTGATGAAAAACCCTTCGGATGTGAAAACTTAGCATAAATGCAGCATCTGTGTTGAGCCACAGTTAGTGTGAGTTAATAAGTCATATGTCAAACATGGGTAAAGTCCCACATAACATGCCAAAATGATGCAGATAGCTTTTAACAGGCAAGCGTTAAATATTGAGCCCATTGTTAAAAGACGTCAGAGTTTATAGATCCAACTGAAATCTGTCTGTGCTGAAGTCTGCCAGCCACTGGGCCTCGTTCATGAAATCTTTGTAAATCTGGGAGCGACTTTGCATGTAAATCACTTTACAGGAAAAATCCTACTCCAGATTGCCATGTTCAATTTAACAGACTGTCATCCCATGTGCTCATATATTAGTATACATCCCCACTAGGGCTGTTCGATTTTGCAGAAAAATAAAATCTCGATTTTTTTCTCTCAAAATCCGATTTTCGATTACGATTACGATTATTTTGTGAATTGACAAAAGGCAAAGAAATGATTTCAAATATGCTGTTTTTTTATTGAACATTTGCCCCATTGGGCTTTAAGTGCAAACTTTGCTCTTATTAAACCAAAAATGAATGAATAAAGTGCAAAATTGTAAAATAAGTTAAAAAAGGTTTTAAAAAATATAATAAAATATAAAGTTTTATCGCTGAAAAAAATCAGCAAATCAGCACTTGCAAACATACAGTAAGTTATATTTCCAATTAAATAAAACAAGACATTTTCTAATTAAACTAAACTTTGCATGCTAAATAATAATGCAACCCATGAAGGAGGTAGAGGTGTGTAATGTCAGTCATTACATTTTGCTATTCACATTTGCAAGTTTTTTGCAAGGAACACGAGCCGGTCTACCGGTGGCATGTTATAACGCCCCCTCCTACACTAAAGAGCCTCTCCCATGGGGCACTTGTCGCAGGTATTGAGAGGTATTTCCATCAATCATTAATATGGTATCAATCATTAATATGTGTGCAGACAAGGTTAAAAAAAAAAAAATAAAAAAAAAAAAAGTGAAAAATCGATTTTACGATTTTCACGTTTTAACATCGTTCTAATTACATAATCGCGATTACGATTTAAAATCGATTAATCGAACAGCCCTAATCCCCACCCAGGACCCCCGTATACGGAGGTGTAAAGGTGCATCTTCAACCTGAACCACTTCCTCTGGACGTGCACTCTGAGAAACAGTTTCCATATAAATTTGTTCTGCTGACGTTTCATGAATGAGTCCCATTGTTGCCATTTCAGCTGAAGTAAAATGAGAATACAGCGAAATCACACACATGCAACTGTTACTTCCTGCTAATACTGATTATGTCAATTTCTTTATCGTAAATATGCAGTGGATTTCAGTTGGATCACAGGACTGAGAAGCTCCACATCTTGTGCTGAACATGACTATACCTCTGAGGATGAACCCTGGCTCTCAAAGGAGTCTGATGATTTAAGAGGAGTGGAGGGTTTGCTGTTTGTAAGCCATGGCTTATCATAATTTCGGGTTATGTGTTGTGGAGTCTGGGAAATAACGGCAAACCAACAAAAAATAAACATGGTTTCACAAAATCAAAGACTATAGGAACACTAGATGGAAGGAAACAGAAACTCATCAGAACATGGTCAAATAAACAGAAGCCGGTAAATGAGGGTGGGGTGTCACTGACTCTAGCGGCAGCTGGAGCCTCTCACCTTGGGCGTGCTGGTCGCCGTCAGGTTTGACGGGTGCATGCAGCTCTGACTGGAGGTGGATCTGTTGGGCGAGGCTCCTCTGGACGACGGCCGAGACCTACGACCTCTGTAGCGGAAACTTGCCATCACCTGCGTGGTGCCTTCTGGGAGGATGAACTTCTCTCGAAGCTCGACGTTGGTCCTGCCTTTCGCTAAGAAATTACACTCCACATTAGCTCAGATGCATAAATGGACCTGTGATTACAATTTTTCTAATACTTTATCTCAGCCAATGATGAAGATGATGACACTGGTGATGAGGAAACACTTTATTTTCTCTCTGAAAGTCCTGAATTTCCTCATAATTTCACAATGTTTTTGAAGGTTTCCTGGATGCAGGTGCATGATGGGTTTGAATAACAAAGTAGGAAATTGTCTTCGCTTAATTTCAACCTTATCATCATTTGGTTTTTTTCAAGAAATTTTATTTTCCATGATTGTCCATAAAATCTTACACTACATGTCAGGCCCATTTCCAGGAAACTCCTCAAAATATACCTGAGAAATTATTAGGAAATGACAAACTCATAAAATAAAGCGCCAGGATGATGATGCGGTCTTGTTTCAATTAAAATAAAATATCTAAAAAGCCAGCGTGATGCAGTTTCAGATCTCGTACATGGCGTCCAACAGATGTCAAACACTGCTGCAACTGTAGTGGGAACAACTTCTTATTTTTTAAAGCAGCACAAATGCACTTCTGTCTTTTTCGGTTAAGCGCGCCTCCCAGTGGGAAGAGATTCCGTTGTTTTTCCTTCGCTGTTTTACAGTCCCTACTGTTCGATCCTTGTTTTCTTTTCCATCGTTACTTTCTTGAGTCTGTTCGTCCCCTCTGCGTTGGTGGGGGATTTAGCTTCATGTGTGACATACTGTAGTGCCGTGAAGCGACGAGCAGTTGTGGATAGAGACAACCAGGATGGGAGTCCACGGCTACTCGGGCTGGCTTTTGCAGATAGACGGGACGGGAGACCGCAATTGCAGTACAATATTCCTTGAAATTAAATCGAAGATGATATTTTAACATGAAAAAAGTATTTTGTGCTGCTTTAACCAGCAATTACTGTAAATGCTGCAACCTAAAAAATAACTTCCACAACTAAGTGGCCTGGCCAGAGTAAAGGAATTAAGCGGCCAAGAAAGATTTGAAATGCACTCGAGTACAAAGAAAACAGAGTTTCATGCAATTTAAAGCACAAAGCCAAACTGTAAAACAAAGTAAAATATGCAAAAAGAAAAATGCTTTTTGCTGTACTGTATATACAAATAGAAAAGATCACTTTTTGTTTCTCAAATGATGATTTTGTTGAGCTCTTTCAATGAATTATTTTAGTTTTTTCATCCATAATAGTGTTAACATGCTGTACTAAATTGTTTAGCTCTTATATGCAAAACATGCTTAGACCCTCATCACATGCTGAGAGCAAATGGAGCAAATTTGACTGCTGCAACTCCCATAAGACTTCGATGGCAGCAGGTGATATGAGTCACACGAACAACTGCATGCGTGAAAAAACCAGCAGCTGAGTGACGGCCGACTGGGAGCGCAGCCGTTTTCCGAGGGTGCCAATGTCTCACAATGAGTGCTCACACGCAGCTACACTACATGAGTGGTACACGCCAGAGACCAACACAAGCAACACACACTCAGATATGTGGACACACATACCACTGGTGGGTTCATGGAGCAAGGAGAGAAAGTTTGAGATTTGCCAACCTATAGGAGACTGAGTAATTGAAGAGTTTGACTCCGAGCGCAACATTTTGCTCCCGTGGTGATGAACTAGAAGAAAACAGTACCATGTTGAGCAGGAGGAGGGTTTAGCAGGAAACAAAGAGATCGATTATTAATACAGATGGCAGCAGAAACAGGCACAGCTTCTGCAGCAGATGTAGGCACAGAGGATATCTTCACACAAAACACAAGCAGCCAATAAATTAAATACATTTTAACAGACTATTTATGTCCCGCTGATTATCTCACTCAGTTCTTGGGTGTTGTTTTTAGGAAGCGAGAGCTAATTAAAATAAGTAACCGCTGACATGGAGCTTAAACTCAGGGACAGGGCAACACAGTTATTGGGATGGCTTCCATTTATATTTCAACACGGGATTAATCTCTTAACTGTCCGATCATTTGCACCAAGAAAAACATGATTCTTTGCAGATTATGTGAATATTGAGTACTGAAACCCAGTGATGACACTAATCTATCATTTTTGAAAGTGAAATTCCCCAGACTGACTTTAATCCTCTTAATGTGTGTTATAATAAGTCATTGCACAGTGTTTTGTGTTTTTATCAACATTAACAAAATATGCACAGAGGAGTGTGATAATGTTTAGTTTAAGAAACTATTTATAAAGAACAGGAAATGTTCTTAGACAAGAAAAAAAAACATTAGATGATCACGAACAGATAGAAACATCTGCAAAGTTTGCCAAAAAGCAGAGCTTTAACAGACTGCATGAGCACATTTTCCAGTGCGTAATCCATCGGCCGGGCTCTGCGACCTTGTCTTTGAACTCACCTCGACAGGGGTCGTTCTTCACCAAGAACTCATCCAGAGCCATCCAGCCTCCTCCCACCCGCACCATCACCGTGCTGCGCAAAATTCGCACGAGCCGGAGCTGCTGAGAGTCTCCAAACTGCAACGGCAAACAGAGAGAGGACGTGTGAAGAACGCTGACCTTCCCATGAATGAGCTCTCACTGCAGACTAGAAGCTGTGCAACACTGGAAACCAGACTAGTTCAGCGTTTTTACATTGATTCCAGCTTAATTCTTTTAAAAATCATAATTTTACTATAGAATAAGATCACTTTAATGGAAAATTTCAGCTTTGTTCCCACGTCTGGTTTCTTTTCTATGCTGCACAGGTTTACACAAACACACACAAGAAAGATTTAGACACAGAACATCAGATTTGGTTTTGACATTCACAAAGACACAGATTACACACAGGTCAATCCAACTGGTTTGATTGACACCAGAGTCGCTGATTTATTGGCACCATAAAACAGCGGCCGCATCAGGTTATTGTTAATGTTGTGAAGTTTACAGACAGATTTTTCACTATTATATCTTATGATTACATAAATAGGAGATGTAACACTAGTGTTATGGATTTATTCCGGATCTACATTCATGAATGCTACAGTTAGAATCAATTGACCATAAGCTCCTGAATTGTATTTTAAAGCCGAAAGCTAATTATGGTAAACTTACACAGCCTTACAAATTATTTCTGTGTTTTTATTGTTCCTGGTTGTCATAATCATTTACAGTTTACGTCCCCAGTGATTACTGCAAGCTAAATTTTTGCAGAAAGTTGAGGGGGAAAAAAGAAGAAAAAAAAAAGTGAGAGTGCAGGCACACATTTATACCACCAGAGGGCGCTGGTGTATAATAATTGGCCTTTACCTCACCACATGCTAAGCAGAGGAACACTGAGCATGTTATGGATTCAAATGGTTCAAGCTTTATGGACATGTCGGCCAGTTGGATGTGACCATGAGCATTTGCACAAGAACATCATTTTCACCACACAATCACAGCTGCATGCGTTCTGTCAAAAACAGAGTTGAATCATGATCAAGCGCACAAGAACATCAATCTCCTGCAATCTTTGTTGCACTTTCTACAGCTATGACTGAAGTACTCAGGATGCATTGACACTGATGCAGATCATATGCAACTGGCTCCGATGACACACTGAGAACGACATGAGGAATGGTTCAAGCCATCTCTGTCTAATCCACCACGGTGCAACACGCAAACATGACCAAACACTGATGACCCTCCGCTAAGTTCTTATAACTGCATGGTATGTCTTCAACTGTTCTAAATCTTGCACTTGTATGATTTAAAAGGAATGGTTTAATGCAACTGGTGATTCTAGTGATCAGATACATTAACGGTGATGATGATCTGGAGGAAAAAAGGCACAAGAAACAGCTTAAGAATAACCATTTACCAGAATACAGCTTTCCAAAACTGCAACGTGTAGGTGGGGGGTAAGATTTTGATTTTCCCTGTTTGCTATTGTCTCATCGCCGATTAAGGAGTCATGTAAGCAGTGAACCAGACCAAACTGTCAAAAGAGTAATTTCAATTCATTGTTGTGTAATACAGCAATACAAAACTGCGACATGAACCAACACCACAACCCTATCCCCTCTCACTGACTGCAGTCAGAAATCAATTTTGCCACATGCAATAATGTCAGGGGATGTTAACGCAGTAGAATGACAAGCAAAATGTTTATTGGAATCGTCAAGAAAGCCCAACTTTGAAAAAAGACACTTTACTTTGGAAATATAATCATGTAACTTGGCGTAAAATAGTGCGAGCCGTCATCGAGGTGAATCATTCCCCTGATACTGAAGCGCCAAAGGCAAGCACACAGAAAGCATTATTATGTGTCCAGCTGATGAATTTATGCCCGTGAACCAATAAAAACATGGGCTGAAATGGTGCTGGCAAGCCAAGTTTATATTTTCTGAAACTCAAAAGCAGATCAGAAGGTTTTTGCTCATTTCCAAAAAATGAAAACATTTTTAAAAAGTTGTGAAACCAGAATGATTTTAGCTCAGTGTTAGGTAAAGACGTTGGGCCATCATCACTTAGTCATTTAGAAATCAAGTGTTTGATCATTTCAAGCAAGCATTAATCATTGACTTGAAGATATCTTTTTCCATGTATATTTAATCAGACTTTTTTTTTTCTTTTTTTTTCCTTTTTTAATTTCTGCTTCTGAGTTCCAACCTGAAAACATCAGCCAGGAATCTGGGCAGAAAGTGTTAACTGGACAGCAAATGGGGTCAATGCAGAAGGATGTGAGGATTGAAAAGGCACAGAACAAAAGGGACAACAACAAACGAGGACATTCACGTGTACCTGGTTTCCAAGGTAGAACTGGTGATGTGAAGAACGATAAAAATATAGAAGATCAGGTTAGCATGATGACAATTCTCTAAAAACATTCCTCCCTTACCTTCAGCAAAATCTTCCAGCAAACAAATCATACAAGCATGTGAAATGTGTCATAGTTATGATGTATCTCATCCTAAAATAATATTTACATAAACTTAAGAGGTAAAAAGCTGCTTACCCTGTATTTGTTTGCTCCAATTTGCTCCACTTGGAATCGTTTTGGACATTTACATTTTGCTACTTGACGTGTGACCTAGAAAAGAGACGACTTTAAATCAAACCTTCTTCCGCAGTCGGTTGAAAACGCAGGGCATGAGCATTTGTGTTACCTCATCTTCAATCTTGTCAGCATCTGTTAATGGTTTATAAGCATCTTTGTTGGGATGGAGAGCTGCCACAAACTCGTAGTAGTCAATGTAGCCGTCACCATCTCTGTCGAATATGTCCGCCACAGCGCTCATCTCCAGCCGACTGGTCGGGAATTCTGTCGAGGGGCATCACAGAGTGCAAAATTAGCATTTTGTAACATGTTACATGCTGTTCATGGATGAGTTTATGAGCTGGAAACTTACTGGAGGAGAGGATTCCCTCTATGAACTCCTGACGGGTCACCTTGCCATCTTGATCTTTGTCAATGCGGCGGAAGAAGTCCATGACGCGAGACTTTTTGTGATTCATCCAGCGCATGTAGCGCTTCCGCCACACGTCAAAGTCAAAGTTGGCAAATTCCTTCAACTAAACAGAAAGCAAAAGAAGCGTTGATCACGTGTTTGCAGAACACGCGTGATAGGGGTGGGACGATACGGGTAAGTCCCAATTCGATACTTTGGCGATATGTGGCCCAGGATATCGATAATATCACGATATTTTCGATATTCGATATATCGATATATCGATATATCGGTAAGAGCGATATATCACGATATATGGGACTAAAAAAGAAAAAATACCTATAAAAAGGAAAACGTCTGTAGTTATGCATTTATTCAATGCCAAAACTTCATACAAGAAAGTGCATTTGTATATTTCCTCACTGTCTCCTAGGCTTGTAAATGTAAACACTGTACAGCTGGACAAATTAAAGTGCATGAACATTAATAACATGTTTTATATAAACCAGCTGGTTGTCTGTGCGAGCGGACATTAACGCACATGGCAGCTTAAACACCGGCTCAAACAGAAAGTAATTTCCAGCATTAACAGTGCTGCTCAGCCCGCTGTCTGTACGGAGTAAACTGTGGTTCTGTATTTTCTGAGCTGGTTTCTCAGGCGGCATGTTTGTTTTGTTCACGAGGGCAGCGGGGGCGGGCGGGGCAGAGCTTGAACAATAGTGCGGTGACAACCGCGTAAACCATTAAGTGTGTTGTAATAAAATATCGATATTAGCCGAAAGTATATTGATTATTTATTGAAACAGAGAGCACAACAATATATTGAAATATCGATTTTTTTCCCCACCCCTAACGCGTGACCGCTGTGACGCCGAGGGCTGGGGTTTACCTCCTCCAGTCTGTCCAAGGCGTCGTTGAGCTTCCTCCTCCTGTCCAGAGCCAGCAGCCACACGTGCTGCCACTTGGTGACCAGCAGGTTCACGCGCGGGTTCTTGGTCTCGATGGGAGCTTGGGTCGATGACGCGTACATCGTTTGTGTGGGAGAGCGTTTTCCTGGAAGTGAAATATAAAACCTCTCACTCTGACTGTGTAAGCAAAAAGGAATACACTAACAATGACATCATTCCAGGTGCCAAAATGAGCGCGCTGAGGATGTCGTGTAACCCTGCAGTGACTCAACACTCGGCCGGATGGCTCGGGTCACGCTCTGTGATGGACAATTACGGGATACATACTTCCAGTTCTTCCTTTGTCCAGCACAGGGATGTGGGACTGGATCTGAGGTTCTACAGCCTTCCTTTTGTGTGTTTTGGTGATTTTGTCAACATCTGGTTGCTTCCTGGTCATTTCCTCCATAAACGCCTTCAGGGAAAAGCAACAACTACTGTCATCAAAACAGCCACCGAACTGCACTGTATGCAGAAAATATCTAATCCTCAGGCTGACTTCACCTGATGTTCTGCGATTAGGTTTTTGATCTCCTCGATCTCCTGAGGCAGTAACTCCTTGTCCTTATCGTCGAGGTTGGTCTCTGCCCACTGCAACCAGGTCAGAAGATTCTCCAGCAGCTCCTGAGTATCTAACAGCTCACTGAGGGCAGCGGCCAGCCGCTGTTGGTGCTGCCTCGCCCAAGCCTGCACCTGTGACAGCACCATTGCCATATAAAGTCAAAAAAGTAGTTTGAAGCATCCAAATAGCGTGGCGGTCATACTTCTAGGTATGAGAGGCATTTATCCCAGCATGCATCTGTGCACTGACCTCTTCAAACCGGGCTTTAATGATTGTGTTCCAGTGCTTGATGGTTGTGATGGAGTCTGGATGGCAGATGCTGAGAATGGCCTCCCCCATGCCGGTCGCTTTATTGAGAGCCACTCGCTTTTCTTCCAGCTTTCTCATAAACTCCTTCAAAAAAGGCAAATGAATTAGAGATTCAATACTGGAGAAAAGCACTTTTATTATCATTAGATGAAATCATAGTCAAGAAAAAATCTACGGGAGTGCGTTTTAAGTATAAAAGATGGCAAGGCATACAGGTTGGAATTACAAAGACTTCAGTGTTTACTCCAGCAAAAGATTTAATCAAAGAAGAATGCAGGCATGTTTAATTTCTCTCTTAAGACAGCCCAAACCTGCCAAAATATTTAATTTATGTCAAGCTTTAGATTTTAAAGAAATGTATAATCTATCATGTCTTGCCTTGTGTTGCTCTATAAGTGCACGCAACGCCTCCTCATCGTCCGGCAGGCTGCCATGGAAACGCAGACTCTGCTCGGCTTCAGCCAGCCAGTCCAACAGGATATGAACTGTCGAGTGGAATTCCTCGGCCTGAAACCAGAAAACATGCATCAGTCAAGACTTCGCAGGGTCCGTTTACCTTCCCTCTCATTGAGAGCGGGAGCGTCGGCGTACCTGGCACAGGGCCTGCTCCAGCCGGGCCTGCTTGGAGACCGAGAGGTTGCACACCGTCTCCCAGCGAGTGCTCAGCTCCTGCATCTGCACTTTGACCCAGGACGAGTCGTCGTGGCTGCTCTCGATCAGCTCCTTCGCCGAACGCTTGAGAGCCTGAACGCTCACTGTCCGTTTCCCCAGCTCCTTCTGGAAAACCTGCAGTAACGCGTACGTGGTGAACCAGAGTTATTATGTCAATATTGTCAATTGTCAATATTAGAACAACTGCTGATCGGTTTACAAGAGGTGCAGCAAGAGGGGATTGTATTATTCCACTCAGAAAAAGCGCTTTCAGTCAGTCTGCATTCTCTGTTAAAACTGCACACGAATGGAACTCCATCCCTGCAATTATCAGAGAACTGGACACATACAGTTTGTTTAGAGCTCGTTTAAAGAAATGGTTGATTAGTACTCAGCTCTGTCAGCACTAAAACTTAATTTGCACCTTTCTTTATTTCTGTACTTTTGTACTTTTCTGTACTTTCTGTATCTTTTCTGTACTTTTTTGTATTCTTACATCTGTCCAGGGACTACAGATGAAAAATAGCCTCTTGGCTAACTCTGGCACATTTACAGCAATGTTTTTATTGATGTGCATTGTCCCTGTCAAATAAACCAATAAATAAAAAATAAATCGTTCACGAAAACTAACGAAATCACGAAAACTAAAATTGAAAAAGCAATTTCGTTAACTGAACTAAATAAAGACGAAAATTAAAAGACAAAAACGATAACTAACTGAAACTATATTGCGTGTTTATAAAACTAACTAAAACTAACTGAAATTATAGATATAATTTCCTCAGTTTTCGTCCCTGTCAATATAAACCTCTTGGTATGATCAATTTATTCCGCTCTGGCCGTTTATCTCCAACTGGCAGCTACAGCACCTGAACGCCTCACGGTCCGTGACGTCAAAACTAAAACTAATAAAAACTAAACTAAAACTAAGCATTTTTGAAAATATAAGAACTAATAAAAACTAGCAAACCCACACTAAAAACTACCGTATTTTCTGGACTATAAGCCGCACCTGCATATAAGCCGCATCCGCTCTATTTTTTTTTAAATAATTTAAAAAAGATATACAAGAAAAAAAAAAAAAAAAAGATATGCAAGCTGCAGATATTTATCTTGTTAAATTAGATATTTACTTAATGTACAGAATGATTTTGAACTGTAAATGATGTACATGTTTGTACCTAAATAGATCCTTTTTAACACGGCAGCAACTTTGTTGATTAAAACGGGACAGAACAAAGAGAAAATAACCGGTATTTATGTATCTGTTTGAAATCTGCTTCTACCTACTTCTATCTGATAAAGAAGAAGTAGCGTATTCTTCCATGCATTTATTTTGTCTTAGTTTTTATTCTAATTCCGGTTAGAGCGCCCCGAGCGGTGGAAAAAAAATCCACAGAATAGCCGCACCTTTGTATAAGCCGCATGGTTCAAAACCTATGAAAAAAGTAGCGGCTTATAGTCCAGAAAATACGGTAATTAAAACTAACTGAATTGAAGGAGAAAAAAGTCAAAACTATTATAACCCTGTGGTGAACAACAGTCCAACTCTATAATACTTTATTAATCACAAAGGGAAATTAGATGTTGTAACTTTCATTATCCAAGTCTCTTCAAAGACTCATTACAGATGGTTATAGCTGAGAGGATTCAACTCAACGATGCATTTCTAATTTGTTGTTTGCGTTTACAAGTAAACCCTGCTGTGCTTTAACTGCCTTTATGCCCTGAAATAACCAATAAAATGATTATAGGAAAAGGTGGCGGCGCACGCATTTACTTGTTTTTTCAAGTCAGTTTAAATGCTGATCAACAAAAGAGCCATATGCTTCGTCTTTGGCGTGATGTTGTTCTCTACCTTGTGGCTGTCTATCAGGTTGAGAACCAGGTCTATGTCTCCATGGACGGGCTGATCCTCAGCCAGCTGAGGTTCTACTTTATACAGCCAGTCAATGAGGGCCTGGAGAGCGTCTGTAAACTGTCCGGAGAACAGCAGGGCCTCCTCCAGCTTGTTTTGTCTGCAGGAGAAGACAAACGATTCAAGTCATCTCATTGCGAGCCGGGGGTACGAAACCCAGACCACATTCGGGAAGACGCGTCCTCACCTTTCTACAGACTTGCCGCAAACGGTGTCCCATTTGTCCCTCAGTTCACTCAACATGTCGTCCAGCTTCTGGTTATCGTCCTGCAGGGACGTTTTGTCCTTCAGGGCCCGGCCCGTGCGAGCAGTGGTGTCGTACACGGAGTGTTTGCTGCCCACGGCTTTCTGGAACTCCTGCACGCGAGAGCAAAGGTCATCGGTCATAAACAAGCTCTAAACCAGGGGTCGGCAACCCAAAATGTTGAAAGAGCCATATTGGACCAAAAACACAAAAAACAAATATGTCTGGAGCCGCAAAAAATGAAATCTTGTATGAGCCTTAGAATGAAGGCAGCTATATTATTTATAACTGGGGGAAGATTTATTTTTTCATTATGCACTTCGAGAAAAATCGAAATGTTGAGAAAAAATTCAAAATATTGAGAAAAAAGTCAAAATTTTGAGAAAAAAGTCAACATTTCGAGAAAAAAGTCAAAATTTCGAGAAAAAAGTCGAAATGTCGAGATTCATGTTGAAGTAGAATCTCAAGAAAAAAGTCGAAATGTCGAGAAAAAAGTCAAAATTTCGAGAAAAAAAAGCCAAAATGTCGAGATTAAAAAGTCAAAATTTCGAGAAAAAAGTCGAAATGTCGAGATTAATGTTGAAGTACAATCTCAAGAAAAAAGTCGAAATGTCGAGAAAAAAGTCAAAATTTCAAAAAAAAAAAGCCAAAATGTCGAGATTAAAAAGTCAAAATTTCGAGAAATAAGCCGAAATGTTGAGATTAAAAAGGAAAGGAAAAAGGAAGAAAAAAAAGAGAAAAAAAAGGAAAAAAAGAAGAAGAAAAAAAGAAGAAAAAAAGGTAAAACGTTTTTGAAAAAGCTCCAGGAGCCACTAGGGCGGCTCTAAAGAGCCGCATGCGGCTCTAGAGCCGCGGGTTGCCGACCCCTGCTCTAAACCTTAAAGTCTTGTTGGTTGAAGCTAGCAGGTCTCCATTGTTAGATGACCAGGGAAGAAGAGATTTTCCTTTTACTACTGCTCACATGTCGACTTCTAATCTGCGCCTGTGTGTGTGTTTGTGTGTGTGTTGTCTGTGATTAAGAAGCGGGGTTCTGTCAGGGTAACAAAAAGGAGGTCAAAACTTAACAGCCACTGCTTCACAGAGATTAAAAGTATCCAATCCCTAATACATTCAGTGCATCTCAGGATTAGGATAGGATTAGCCCAATCTCCCCACAAAACACCACCAACACAACAAGAGAGGACAGCAACACAAGCAAATGCATGACTAATGCATTCTCCAGATAGTGTCAGTTCTGCAAATTACACATGAAGCAACTGTCTGTTTTTCTCTGACTCGTAAACATTTGGCTCGGATGCAGATATACTCCGTTTGATGAATGAAACTCTTGGCTATTTTAACTTGCAGAACCCAGATACATCACCTTGTGCTGTGCCAGCTGCATCTTGATCTTGTCTGGATCGTTGGCAATTTCCACTTCAGAGTCCAGAGTTTTCTCAGATTCATCCAACCACTCCATCAGTTTATTGAAATTTTCATGGAACTGGTGAAAAATAAGGAATCAGTGTAAATTATTTTGAAAAAAAAAAAGATGTTCAACTTGAGTTGATTTATCACAAAGTTCTGCTCAATGTTCCAGGAATAAGCCCTCTGGCCCCTAAGAACAGAAAGCCTGTCGTAATGAAAATAACGTAAGAGTCTGGAGACAGAATATTTAACAGGCTAAATATACTATTTCCAGAGCTTTCCAATGATAATAAAAAAAAGTCCTGATAGCAGTGAAGCCATGCTTGTGCTCAGTATAAACAAAGCCAGAATTGTACCTGCTTGGCTCTCTTCCTGGCGTCGTCCAGCAGTCGGCCTCGCTCCACGGACCTCTGCACCAGCTTCTCCCAGCGGCCCTGCACGCTGAGCAGCAGGTTCTTGATCAGCACCACATCCTGCTTCTGGCTGAAGTACTTCAGATGCGTTCCTGTCTTGTCCAGTTCAATAATATGCTCTCTGTGGCCGTTCACCTCCGTCACAAACATCTGCACAAATATAGAACAGAGGACAGACGTTCAGCGAGGTTTTACAACGTCCAAAGGGAAAAAAAAAAGAGTTTCTAGTCATCAGCAGAGGGAATGCTGTGATTAATGTGCTAATGAGCAGCACCGTGAATTACGAAACAGATGTCATGAGGTCAATTTTGGCTAGTGGTTGAAGCAGAATGTTACATGCTGGCAATGAAACGCTGCTAATATTTATTTTTAACATACTAAAGAAATTAGATTAGTTATGATATCATCTCCCCTCCAGGCAGCGTGCAGCTACGATCTCGGTGCACACATTACCTTATGCTCGTCAATCTGGAACATGATGGTCTCCAGTATGAGGGAGGCAGGGGAAACGGTGTTCAGCGTCTGCTCTGCTTGTGTCAGCCAGACAATGAAGTCCTGCAGAGAGTTGTGGAAGTCTGTGGCCAGCGTTAAGGCTTCCTCCAGTTTCGTCTGTGGACACAAAGCATGAGAAAGATGATGTATTTGTCCTCATCAAGTATCAAGGGGCACTTTACTGTTTATTGTGCAGCACTGAGACAGTGACTGTCTGGTGACTTTAGTTGCGCCTGTCTAAAAAGTAGAAATCAACATCGTGAGAGGGCTGATAGTGAAGCTGAAAGGCAGTTATGTGTTTGCAATTGAAGAGGAGAAACATCAGATGCATTGTTGATAGATTTATCCATCCATCACAGCCAGTGGTGGACAGTAACGGAGTAAATTTACTTGAGTACTGTACTTAAGTACATATCCAGAGGATTTGTACTTTACTTGAGTATTAGATTTCTTTGGTACTTATTACTCTTACTTGAATACATTTCCAAGACAAATATTTTTACTTTTACTCGAGTAAATTTCTAGGAAGGCTGAAAAGTACTCGTTACTTTCAGGTCTGCTCTTTTTTCTTCTTCCCTAAAATCCTATTGGACACAAGCTGTTTTTGTCAAAGGAGGAGATCTATCACAGTGCACGCTCTCAGACAGACATGGGGAGACAGTTTGTTATGCTCTATATTGCTATATTCTACTGGTACATGTCCTTCCTGTAAAGTTAAGTGACTTCAACATTGAGTTATTGAAAGCAGAGATGTAGTTTTTTGTAAAGCAGTGGTCTTTGAGGGGGATCCAGACTTAGTTGGATGGTGCAGGTACATTTGGTTTCAGTTCATGATTGTTAATAAACTCTGCATCATCTGCTGTCCTCTTATGATCTCATTCATTTGATTTGTTTTTGGTGTTTCTGCAGGTTTTATATAACATTGTGGTTCTAAAAGCAGCACATCAGTGCAGCTGGTTTCAAAGAGTTAATTCTCAGAAACAAGAGTTAAAAGATCCTTAAATTAATTTAGAAAAAATATAGTAATTTACTGATGTGGAAAATAAGAAATTTACTCTTACTCTTACTCTTACTTTTTCTTTTACTTAAAGTAAATTTAAAAGCATTTACTTTTGGATACTTAAGTACCTTTAAAAGCAAGTACTTTTCTACTCTTACTCGAGTAATATTTTGACTGAGCTACTTTTACTTGTAACGGAGTAAATTTTGACCAGTAGTATTTGTACTCTTACTCAAGTACTGGGGTCGAGTACTCTGTCCACCTCTGATCACAGCAGATCACAAACCCATCACATGACAGTAAAGAGGTTTTTAACAAATACTTTGAGCTATAAATGTCTTGAAAATATGGAACTAGTGTTAAATATATACGACAAAAAGTCTTGTGCTGGAAAGCAGAGTTCTGCATGCTGTACAACAAGAGTATCACATTGCTGCAGAGAGTTTGGTCACCAGCTCTAAGACTTACCAGGCTTTGAATACCGAGGAACAAGACCAAAGCAAATAGAGAAAAAAAAAGAAAATGGTACAGCAAAGACTAAAACAGCTACAATTAAGAGCTCCATATCTGGAGGGAGGGACAGAAAAGGCGGAAAAGATTTATGTCCCCGTCATGTAAAACGATGGCGCATATTTATTGTGGCAAGAAAAGTGAGAAGGTGTTGTTCTGAAGCGCTAACATTGTAAAGAAGACAGCATTTTGGCGCAAAAATCGATTGAGGTCTTTTATTTATTTTACACACTTGTCAGTTCTTCACTGAGGGAACATACGAGAACTCAGTTGTTCCACTCAGACAGCGGCTCCACGGCTGTGATCTACGCTGTAACCACATCCTGTGTGTCACTGCCAGCACCTACAGTACACCCTTCATTATGGGGGCTGGGATTAAAGGCTTTCAGCTGCAGAGTTTAGGCTCAAATGCATGTCAGCGATCCCTCACTGGGACCTGAAGTGGTAAATCATTAAGCTGAAAGCAGTGAAAGCCACTCTGCGACTCCCTTACCTTTCTTTCAGTGATTTTCGCTCGCACTGTTTCCCATTTGTCGGTCAGGTTTGCAAGGTCCTGCTCCGTGTTACTGTCTGGGCCCTCGGGCGTTATCGCAAGAAGCTGGCGACCCTTGTTCAGCAGTTCTTTATACAACTCCTCCTTGGCCTCAAAGGCAGAACACAACTCCTACAAGTCAAAAAGAAAAACACACACACACATTGGCATGAGGAGAGTGATGCTTTCATCAAGGAGACTAGATTACAGTTCAAGACAGTTCGTTTGTCAGCAGTAAGTCCACGTTTTGTCCAAAAATGGTGAAAGAATGTGCATAGAGAGGCACGCTGGGACTCTTAAGAAGCATGCTTCCCACAAACATTTAAACAGTATAGAGTTACTAGTTTGATAAAGGTTACCGCTTTCAAATAATCCCTCTGTTTTTAGTTCCATTGAATGTCACCAATGGCGCTTCTAAAGGGATACGTCTTTGCTTCTGTGTCTCCATTACTGAGGTTAAAATCAAAGGAGGGAAGTATTCCTAAATCCATTATAGTTGGACATGGCTGAATCAATTTGAAATACTTAAAGGGCTTTTTTTTTTATCTTCGACAGGCCGATACAAGTAGTGTATTTTGCAGTGTCACTTAATTTTCACACTTCAGATAAAAACGCAGACAGACGCAGTCACCTCCTTGCCAGCCTGCCATCTGTATGCAGCCTTTCATATTGTTAAATACATACCAGATGGGCGTTAAGCTGCTCCCGGGCCGTGTCTGGTAAGCCTCCCACAGCCTTTGATGCCAACAGCTGACGTTCTGTGTCTTTCAGCCATTGCTGCATATCTTCTATCTCACCATGGAAACCTTGGGCCTACAACACAATACAACCTGGGTCAAGACAAAAGGTGTCTCACACACACACTCATTGTTGGGAACCCGACCCTCAGAGAGGAGGACGTCTGAGTTATTAATTCTTTGGATTCATTTAGCAACCAAACCTGCCTGTCTGAGGTATTCAGCTGTGCAAAACCTTGAAACTGAAAACAATAGACTAATTCACGATTGTTGTCTGTCTTCCAACTTGTCTTGAAGATTTGATATTTTTTTTTTAATTTACTGGATACTGTTTATCAAATCTTTGAGACATGTAGCCGTACTACTCTTTTAGATGCTAGTAGGGCTGGGCGATATGGACCAAAAGTCATATCTCGATATTTTCTAGCTAAATGGCGATACTCGATATATATCTCGATATTTTTTCTGTGCCTTAATTGGGGTTTCCCCCAAAGCATTATAGCATAGCATCTCTGTTAGCTTCATTTTTTTCTGAGGCAAACCCTTAAAAAAACAGTCAGTTTTAATACAAAGCCTCGTGCCAAATGTCACACAGGTACCTTTGTTAATGAAATAAAAATAAACTGCCTGCATATAGAGAATAAAAATGCTTCTTGAATAAAATAAAACAAATATCCCTTTCCTGCATAACAATTAAATTAAAATACACTGTGCAATTAATACAATGTAGACAGTAACAGGCAGACTTTTCCACTGAGGTTGACAGTTGTGCAAATAACAAAACATTTGTGAAAATCTCAAATAAAACATTCAAGTCAATTTGTCACAAAATAAGCTATATCAAAATCATTAAAAAAAAAAATGTAAAAAAAAAAAAAAATGTAATTTATTTATTTATTTATTTTTTTAAATCGATATAAACGATATTGTCTCGTACCATATCGTGTTTGAAAATATATCGATATATATTAAAATCTCGATATATCGCCCAGCCCTAGATGCTAGTGAAAGATATATGAAGGTCTGAAAATAAATATCTTAATTCCGTTACTTCCATCAAAGCATTTATGACCACAAACATCAAAGACTGCAACAGAAACTCCACAGGATGCAAACTTAATGGGGAGATGATGACCTCATCACAACACACTTGTTCCCTGGGAGGAAAGAGTCACACGTTATCAACAAGCTCTGGTAACAGAGGGTCAGCAGCTTCACCTGCAGCAGAGACGCTTCCAGCTGTTGCTTCCTCTGCTCGGTTTTCTCCAGGATGGCTTTCCACGTTTGGTTCAGATTTTCCAGTTTGCTCCTCAGACTGGAAGCTTCCTCTCCGGCACTTGACTCCACCAGTTCATTACCTGCTTTGTTCACTGTCTCCACTGTCGCCTTGTGAGCCAACACGTCTATCTGGAGAACCTGCACGGATACAGAAGCCAATTAGATTGCCATGTTGGGTGACTCAAGCTCAAAAGGATGTCTCCAAATCTCTACGGATGGGTTGAAAATAGTGATGCACCGAAACCGAAAATAATAATAAAAACTTGGCCGAATACCGAACAATACCGAACATGGTTCTTCAGCAGTTTTTCATTTATTTTGCCAATTTTTTCACCATTGCATAAATCAAATACATTTGATTTAGGCATGCTTTTCAAAGAAAAAAATCTTTTACAAAATTACAAGGTAGAAAATATTTATTGAACATAAAAAAAATGAAATTTTTTTAAATTTCCCAGCATTATGTTGTTTTGGTTCCACCTCCTGGTGAATGTTAGGTAAAATTCTTATGGGGTTAGTTTTTGGTTGGCCAACGATTTATGTAGTGCGCAACGTTACGGGACGGAGCGACCAGTCTATTTCCTTATTCTACAACGCCGTTATTAATTGTTCGTTTTTTTTCCCCACTTATTCCACCGAACACCGAAAGTGTTTTTTTTGCCATTTTCGGCCGAACAATTTCGGTTACCGAATAATCGGTGCATCACTAGTTGAAAACATGATTAAACATGGCTTTCAGTGGATGTGTAAAGGGTACTACTTTAGTGTTATTTAACAAACAAAAGAAAAACACTTATGGTTGCTTTAGAGCGCATTGTTAGTCTGAAATGACGACCAACTCAAAAGGCACAACATAAAACAACCCTGTCACTTTGCTTGGGAACATTTAAGTCTGAAATTATATTATTCAGTGAACGATTCAAATTTCAGGGTGCTTTGACATCTCAGACCCAGATTAGTGGAACTTTCCAACCGTCCCCATCTTCATCTCCACCCAACATAACATCACGCTGCATTGACTATAAATAAATCGCTAAGAAAGAAAAAGAGAAAAAACCGCCCAATGATCATTATTCCAGCCACAAGCTGAAAATGTCTGTAATCTAAACAGTTCTGAACATTAGTCCCTAAAAACTTAAATAAACATAGAGAAGTGGCCTGTCTGAGAAATCGAGGGTTTATCGCGCTGAAACAGTAAGTGTCCGAGGAATTATGTTATGATTGCTGACTGGTGCATTAATGGCTGACGTGCTGTTATGTTACATTTCTACAACTCGCCACAACACTGCATCTAAAAAAGGGATCAGTATAAACTGTCTGTGGCTGAACTACAAGAAAGGGAAAAAACAGTTTGGTGAGTGCCAGTGTGAGCTCTCCGGTCACACGCTGATCACTGTTTCTGACGTTGTGAAAAACTTCAAGATTTTTAATTTTTTTATTTTTTTAATATTTTCATCACGATTTTTTACTATTTTTTTTCCACCCAGTGGTCCTACCTAAGTCAGTCGTGGGCATTGCTCACTAGGGATGGGCGGTATGGACTAAAAAATTGATCACGATAATTTCTGGCATTTATCCCGATAACGATAAAAATGAGGATAAAAAAATACCAATTCAACTCCACCTTTGTAACTATAAATCTATCTCACTCTCAGATCCGCCATGTTTGTTACACAAAAACCTCATCTTCCTTCCTTCCTTCCTTCCTTCCTTCCTTCCTTCCTTCCTTCCTTCCTTCCTTCCTTCCTTCCTTCCTTCCTTCCTTCCTTCCTTCCTTCCTTCCTTCCTTCCTTCCTTCCTTCCTTCCTTGTTTTTTTTCTTCCTTCCTTCCTTCCTTCCTTCCTTCCTTCCTTCCTTCCTTCCTTCCTTCCTTCCTTCCTTCCTTCCTTCCTTCCTTCCTTCTTTTTTCCCTTCCTTCCTTCTTTCCTCCTGCTCTCTCCTTCCTTCTTCCCTTCCTCTTTTCTCCCTTCCTTCCTTCGTTCCTTGTTTTTTTTCTTCCTTCCTTCCTTCCTTCCTTCCTTCCTTCCTTCCTTCCTTCCTTCCTTCCTTCCTTCCTTCCTTCCTTCCTTCCTTCCTTCCTTCCTTCCTTCCTTCCTTCCTTCCTTCCTTCCTTCCTTCCTCCCTCCCTCCCTCCCTCCCTCCACGTACGTTGTGCGTGGATTTAACGCAGAACCATAAATCAGCTTTACACAAAAACATCATAAACGGGAATTTATCGTTTTTATCGCGAGATGACAAATTCTTATCGTGGGGAATTTTTTTGACGGTTTATCATGAACGGTAAAGTATCGCCCATTCCTATTGCTCACCCTCTACCAACCCTGCACTGACCTCAAGTCTCCTCCTTACTTGAGGAGTGAGCAGGCGGCTTCTTTTCACCAGATCCCCCCCACCCCATCTGCCGCCCCGGTTGGCCAGAGGGGGCATGTGTAGCCCAGGACGGCTGCATGTTTTTGTGAGGGTAGCTCACATTAGCTCCCCAAGGGAACACGGGGAGAACATGCAAACTCCACCCAGAAAGGCCCTTTCTCCAACCCCACCCAGGGTGTGGGTGCTGAAGTCATGGGGGAACTAACACACCCTCAGCACCAGAGGTGTACACCAGAGAAGTACAAATACTTCGTTACCTTACTTAAGTAGAAGTTTTGGTTATCTATACTTCACTGGAGTAATTATTTTTCAGACGACTTTTTACTTTTACTCCTTACATTTTCAGGCAATTATCTGTACCTTTTTACTCCTTACATTTTAAAAACAGCCTCGTTACTCTATTTCATTTCAGCCTTAAAAAAAACTATCCAGTTAAATTGCTCCATCCGGATAGAGTGAATTTGGTTGTGGTTGTTTCAGATGTTCTTGTCCAGTTTTGTTCTTACATCCGTTCCCTCAGATTCCTGCAACTAAACTTGGATGTACATTCCAATAAAGGTTAGGATAAATGATAACATGCCTCTGAAGTTTGACTTTTTGCACCATTACAATACTTATAGGCATCTAGTCATCATATCTCCTGCTCTCTGAAACACATGTTAATTCTCAATAGTACACATATATGGTTCTTTAATATATTTGCATTATACTAAGATGCATTCATTTTAAAAGGCTTTTGTCCTTAATGGCTTTTTTCCCCCTTACATTACTTTTACTTTTATACTTTAAGTAGTTTTGAAACCAGTACTTTTACACTTTTACTTGAGTAAAAAACTGAGTTGATACTTCAACTTCTACAGGAGTATTTTTAAACTCTAGTATCTATACTTCTACCTGAGTAATGAATGTGAATACTGAAGACACCTCTGCTCAGCACCCACAGCTTCAATTCAGTGAGAATTGAACCCAGGACCTTCTAGCTGTGAGATGGCTGCACTACCAGCTTAACCACCATGTGCCCGTAAACTTCAACAAAAGGGCAAATGTTTCTCTACTGTCTCTCTATGGTATTTTCCCTAAAATGTGCCACATTTGTTTGATCAATACCTCAAGAATTCGCATCAAGTTGTGACACAATCCTCATTACAGACTATAGCATGAACAACGCACCAACAGAGAATTAATCTACGGCCATCTCGCCCTATATTTATGGATTAAATGAAAAACAGAATTAAGTGTGTTTGTGATTGAAGGTGCTTGATAGAAAAATAGCTTTAAAAAAAAAAAAAGAAACATAAAATAAGAGGAACTCTGTCATACGTGATGCTTGGCAAGCTCTATCTCGATGGCTTTGGGGTCTCCTGCAGATTTCCTCTGCTCGTTGAGCAGCTCCTCGGTGTGGCTCATCCAGGACAGCAGCTCGTCCAGCGCATGCTGGAACTGGCCCAGAGCCAGAAGTCCTCCCTCCAATTTATGCTGGTTTAATGACAGATTGACCCATTATACACAACAGTCAATGAAAGCACTTGACATTCACACATCAACACCATTAAAAGCTTGCTAAATCTACAGTAGATTACCAGCTATTGTTAAATATACAGAGTCAGTCTTTACTGCCATTGTCTGTACATTTTACAGGGTTTGTTGTTTTTTTTTAAATATAAAAAACAACATAGATCTGGTCCAAATGGTCCAAATGGACTGAGTATGTGAAACCAATCACATCCGATTTCATGTATATATGATACATATATATTATATATGATATTGTGAGGAAGGGACAGGACTAAATAAGCGTTCTGCTTCCTCCTGTTCCCTCTCGAACACATTGTTTTGCTGTGTGTTTTATTTTTGAATGAGACTGTTAAATTGTTATGCTTTTATTTTTTTTTATTCTGATGCTTTTAATTTGATTGGGTTTTGTTGTGTTCGAGACAAAGCCAATAAATAAAAAAATAAAAAAATAAAATAAAAAAAATGTGAACTATTTTTTTATGTGATGTAATGACTGTAAACATGGGTGCGCTCCCTGGTTTTTATTTTTATATTCTTTATTTTTATTTTTATTTTTTATTTTTCTGTTAGTGTTTTCAATTACTGTTCATAAAAAATGCCTGGAGGACAGTAGTGACAGAATCATTTAAGTTTAAAGATTGAATGCATAAATGTGTAAGATGGAATACTGCTGTTCTAAATAAAAAGAGAATTTCAAAAAAAAAAAAAAAAACAACATAGAAAACCTATATATATATTGATCTGATAAGGGAGGACATTTAAAATGTTAAAACTAAATATTTATTTTTACCAATGAAAATAATGTAGTTCAAATACACTTTACCTGATCATTAATATCTGATAATTTCACAAGAATTAACTTATGATTTATTTAAATGAAATTAAATACTCTTGATCATCACCTGCCGACTGATGATCTTCTCATCCAGGTTTTTCCAGAGCATCCTGAGCTCAGACATGGGCTCCTGGATGGCGCTGCGATCAGACTCTTCCGTCACCTTCTTCAGCAGGAGCCCGGCCTGGTGGTTCAGACGCTCCATCTCGATCTGGAGCTGGTACGCTTCTCTTTTGTACTCCTGACAAAACCAGAACATGAAGCAGTGTGCTCAGTTAGGCAAATAAAACAAAACTAAAAAACCTACATAGACGTCAGGCTTGTCTTTTCATCCACAATATTTGTCTAAGACACATCAAAGTCTGCGTCTGCTTTGTGAAGCTATTCTTTCACATCTTTTTGTATCTAGACAACAACAAAAAAAATCCCATCAGCGCTCACTATGAATCAAGCATCTAGCTTAAACACAGCTGGTGTTTGATACATCTGCTCTTTCAGCAAAGGTTATAGTGAAATAAAATCAATTAACTAATCATCCAGAGCGGAGGGAAAAACTATTGCTATCATGCTATATTATACTTTAAGACAAATGCGGCAGCCGTTACCTTGAGCTCCACGATCTGCTGCTTCACAGTCTCCAGGTCTGTGCCGACGGGGGACATTGAGTCGAGTTTGTTCTCCAGAATATCCACCCAGTCGAACATTCCCTGAGAGCACAGTCAGAAAACATTGTTACCAACCAACAACAAATCTCAGTACACAGAGTCATGCTTCACATTTGTGCACCAAGTCTAGCAGCTTGTCTGGGCAGTTTAAAATTAGCTGAATATACACAATAAGAGGTTAGAAAAAAGCCTGGATCATAAATTCTATGTCTTTAACCGAAGCAAAATTAAACCAGCTTGTAAAAGATTATTTTCCCACCATAAAAAGAGCTTAGAAAAGAGAAAGAGTTAAAGCTTTAGCTAAATATAGCACAAGTGTGTGGTCGGTGTTTATTGTTACTAAATTAATGGAGCTTTCGTAACGAGTTGAATCACCCGAGACGACTGCACTGTAATCTGTCTTTTCATCCGGGGGCCTTGGAACAATTTGGCTCTCTGGTTGTGAGCTGCCCCACACGGTGAGGCAGCGCTCGGCTTTTACGCTGCTCACCTGTGAAACAAACTCCCTGAATAAATCAGGGCTGCTGAAACGCTCATTTGCTTTAAGTCCAGGTTGACTACAACCTTTATTCGTTGCATGTCATTTGTTTAATTCTGTTTAACTCATGTCTGTATATCTTTAATTTCTGCTTTTAAACTCTTTTACTTTTCTATGCAATTTTTTTAATCTTTTTACATAAAGTCCTTTGAATTGTCTTGTGAACATGTATACGTAAATTAACAAGGACATTGATTTATAATTTTTTTAACATAACTAAATACACCATTATACGACAGAGTATTAGGGCCAAACAAAAAAACAAAAAAAGGAAATTACGAGAATAAAGTCATAATGTAATGAGAATAAAGTCGTAAAATTACGAGAATAAAGTCATAATATTACGAGAATAAAGTCGTAAAATTACGAGAATAAAGTCATAATATTACAAGAAAAAAATTGTAATATATTATAAATATATAAATATAACTTCACAAGATGCTCAATATTCCTCATTTTAGCACAGGGAGAAGAAGCTCTTCCTGTTAGAGTTCTCATAAATTATATTCTCATAATATTACGACTTTATTCTCGCAACATTACGACTTTATTCTCGTAATGTTACGACTTTATTCTCATAATATTACGACTTTATTCTATTACGACTTTATTCTCGCAACATTACGACTTTATTCTCGTAATGTCACGACTTTATTCTCGTAATATTATGACTTTATTCTATTACGACTTTATTCTCGCAACATTACGACTTTATTCTCGTAATGTCACGACTTTATTCTCGTAATATTACGACTTTATTCTCATAATATTACGACTTTATTCTATTACGACTTTATTCTCGCAACATTACGACTTTATTCTCGTAATTTTACGACTTTATTCTCATTATATTATGACTTTATTCTCGTAATTTCCAATTTTTTTTGTCTTAGTTTGGCCCTAATACTCCGTCGTACCATTAAGACAGCTATGAATACATTTTTTGTATTTTCAAACAGTGTAAATGAAATCTGGGTAAACTTAGTCAAACAAATACATTTCTTATTGTGTTGCTTTGAATTCCGTGCTCTACGTACCTGCAGGCCATCTTGAAACTGAACAGCAGCCTGCATGGCGTCGTCCAGTCCCTCTACTCTCTCCTTCCACGTCTTATTGAGGTTCTCCCACGCCGAATTCACCTAAGAACATGACATCATGCATGTGAGTCGCAACATCTAATCGCACAAAGCCTCCAAAGGATCTGTATGTGAAACTTTTGCAGTTTATTACATGGAGATAATGAAAATGTTCAAATAAGGGTGCTTTTTTCGTGTTATCTCTTACCTCGTCAAGACTCTTCTTTATCACGGGCTTATCAGGTTCACCACAGGCTGTCATGAGCTCTGCACCCTGATTTTGAACAACCTCGAGCTCCTCTTGTAACCCATCAATCTCCTCCTTAAATCCCTGTGGGAAAAAAATCAAATCAAAGCATTTTTTAAATCTAAGATAAGTTTCAATAATCCATTGATTGATTTAGTTGTTTTGATATCAATCAATCAATCAATCAAATTTTATTTATATAGCACCTTTCGTCCAGGTACATGAAATACAAGGTGCTTTGACATTTTGATTGAAAAATAAGCATAATAAACAAATAAAAACTGGGAGACCAAAAAGATAAAAACTGGGAGACCAATGCACCCTGACATACAATATAAAATATATAAAATTTATAAAAAGATAAAGGATTAAGGCTAAAAAAAATAATCAGTCCACAACAATAAAAATAATAAAAACATTATAAGAGATAGATAAATAAATAAAACAGATACCTTTAAAAAATTTTAAATGGAATAAAACTAAAACTATAAAATGTGATGCTACATAAAAGCCAGACCAAAGAGATGAGTTTTTAATCTACGTTTAAAAATGTCCACATTTCCAGCTCCTCTCAGATCCTCCGGCAGGCTGTTCCACAGTTTTGGAGCATAGTGGTTAAAAGCAGCATCACCAAATCTTTTAGTTCTACTCTGTGGAACAGCTAGAAAAGAAGAGCCAGAGGATCTGAGTTCCTTCCTGGTTCATAGAATAAAAACATTTCTGAAATATACTCTGGCGCAAGCCCATGTAGCGCTTTATAAACTAATAAAAGAACTTTAAAATCAACACGAAAACTAACAGGTAGCCAGTGTAAGGTTTTTAAAATGGGCCTAATGTGTGCTGTGATAGGAAACTTTTTAGGACACCTCCACGAATTCCTGCTGCTGCTTGACAACGGATGGGTCGACCCCGGGCTCCTCCAGCTCCTTCAGCAGGTCCTGGCTGTCTTTGATGGTGGCGAGGAGAGCACAGTGGTCGCACCAGAACTTTTCCGCCAAGTCCATCACGTCCAGCAGTTTCACCTCTCGTTCCTCCAGCAAGGCCTGGATGTCGCTCCACAAGAACACCATTTGGTCCAGTTTATCTTGAACAGCTACAGACAGAGAAATTAAAGTTATGAATATGATGTATACAAGATAAAACACAAGCCTCTTACATTCAGCATTAACTGCATGTACATTAAAATGACCATTATGATTCAGTTAGTCTTTGATTTTATCAGTTGCTCCTGACATTTTCCTATACAATTCAACTTTATTGTGCTTCAAAAATAACACAATGATGTATTATACAGAAGAATAAAAAGTAATTAAATACCTTTGGCAGATATGTCTTTGTCTGCTCCCTCGGATCGTGCTATCATCTCTCCGCCTCGCTGCTTCAGCGTCTCGTAAGACGGCTGCACCTTCTCCAAATCCTCAGAGACGGCCTTGTTTTCAGTAATCTGCTCCCTGATCTTGTCCACCTCCACAGAGATGGACGGAGGCTGCCGCAGACGCTCAGCGATCCGTCCCAAGGACTCCATCATGGGCTCGATTTTATCATGAAACTGAGAAAATGAGAAAGGGAAAGACCTCAGTTACCGAAGGGAGCTAGTGTTTCTGAGCTCCTCCGCATGTTTCAGACCCGATAGAGCCATACTTAAGCTGATCCTTCAAGTTATTTAGTGAGACTCTGCACAAAGGAGCTGTGTGTCCCCATACAGGTGCATGGTTAAATTACTTTTTCAACACAGCCCAAGTTTTATTCTTGTATGGCTTTTTACTTAAGATACGACTGGAAAAGGAGTTTGATATTCTGATCTCCACTTTATCGAGATATAAATAGTTCATTATTAGGGCTGGGCGATATATCGAGATTTTAATATATATCGATATATTTTCAAACACGATATGGTACGAGACAATATCGTTTATATCGATTTAAAAAAAAAAAAAAAAAAAAAAAAAAAAAAAAAAATTATGATTTTGATATAGCTTATTTTGTGACAAATTGACTTGAATGTTTTATTTGAGATTTGCACAAATGTTTTGTTATTTGCACAACTGTCAACCTCAGTGGAAAAGTCTGCCTGTTACTGTCTACATTGTATTAATTGTACAGTGTAACAAAACTATAAATTGAGGAAATGAGCCTGAAAGAAAGAAAGAAAGAAAGAAAGAAGAAAGAAAGAAAGAAAGAAAGAAAGAAAGAAAGAAAGAAAGAAAGAAAGAAAGAAAGAAAGAAAGAAAGAAAGAAAGAAAGAAATGAGCCTGAAAGAAAGAAAGAAAGAAAGAAAGAAAGAAAGAAAGAAGAAAGAAAGAAAGAAATAAAGAAAGAAAGAAAGAAAGAAAGAAAGAATGAAATGAGCCTGAAAGAAAGAAAGAAAGAAAGAAATGAGCCTGAAAGAAAGAAAGAAAGAAAGAAGAAAGAAAGAAAGAAAGAAATGAGCCTGAAAGAAAAAGAAAGAAAGAAGAAAGAAAGAAAGAAAGAAAGAAAGAAAGAAAGAAATGAGCCTGAAAGAAAGAAAGAAAGAAAGAAGAAAGAAAGAAAGAAAGAAAGAAAGAAAGAAAGAAAGAAATGAGCCTGAAAGAAAGAAAGAAAGAAAGAAAGAAGAAAGAAAGAAAGAAATGAGCCTGAAAGAAAGAAAGAAAGAAAGAAAGAAAGAAAGAAGAAAGAAGAAAGAAAGAAAGAAAGAAAGAAAGAAAGAAAGAAAGAAAGAAAGAAAGAAAGAAAGAAAGAAAGAAAGAAAGAAAGAAAGAAAGAAAGAAAGAAAGAAAGAAAGAAAGAAAGAAAGAAAGAAAGAAAAATTTTAATGATTTTGATATAGCTTATTTTGTGACAAATTGACTTGAATGTTTTATTTGAGATTTGCACAAATGTTTTGTTATTTGCACAACTGTCAACCTCAGTGGAAAAGTCTGCCTGTTACTGTCTACATTGTATTAATTGCACAGTGTATTTTAATTTAATTGTTATGCAGGAAAGGGATATTTGTTTTATTTTATTCAAGAAGCATTTTTATTCTATATATGCAGGCAGTTTATTTTTATTTCATTTGTTTTATACATTTTGATATTGTGCAGACCTCTGTTAACAAAGGAACCTGTGTGACATTTGGCACGAGGCTTTGTATTAAAACTGACTGTTTTTTTAAGGGTTTGCCTCAAAAAAAATGAAGCTAACAGAGATGCTATGCTATAATGCTTTGGGGGAAACCCCAATTAAGGCACAGAAAAAATATCGAGATATATATCGAGTATCGCCATTTAGCTAGAAAATATCGAGATATGACTTTTGGTCCATATCGCCCAGCCCTATTCATTATCAAAACTACAACCAAATACTTTGGCTTCACGGGTCAAATACACATCATAAAAATAAACCAGTAATAATCTGCTTCTCACCTGTGAGGATTCTGAGATGGCTTCATCCAAAGTAGCAGCTCTCTCTTTAACATCGGCCTTGAGTTGGGTGTACAGCTGGTCACTGGCTGTGTATTTCTCTCTGATGGGAACTCCTTCCCCTGGGCTGATTCCAAGTAACTGAGGGCCCGTCTTATTCATCTTGTCGATATGGGGCTTGTGCTCGGCAATCAGCTCTCGCATTTGCTGAAGAACACATCACATGTTCATTTGAATTATTCTCCTTTTTTTTCTAAAAGTAAAACTCTTGGGGAGCATCTGTCCATGTTGGCATCTTACCCTGAGCTCCTCTTGCTGTTGCCTGAGTGTCTCGTACTCGATGGCAGGTGGGGGTAGCTGGCCGAAGGTGCTTATGGTCTCCTGAAGCCAAGGCCACATCTCCTCATACGTCTCCCAGAACTGCGTGGCGAGAGACTGAGCTCGCTCCAGCTGCAGGTAGCGCTCTGAATTCAGCTGACTCACGACACCATACTTCTCTAAGATGGTCTGGGTTTTGGCCTGATTAAAAAAACATAAAGTTCAATTAGCTAATGTGTACTTTGCTCATGAATATTTATTTATTTATATATATATATATATATATATATATATATATATATATATATATATATATATATATATATATATATAAATAATATATTTAAATATTATTTATTTATATATATATATATATATATATATATATATATATATATATATATATATATATATATATATATATATATATATATATATTATTATATATATATTATTATATATTATTATTATTATTTATTTATATATATATATTAGGGGTGTCACGGTACACACAAGTCACGGTTCGGTACGTACCTCGGTACAGGGATCACGGTTCGGTACGGGTTCGGTACAACGGGAAAAAAAAAACAAGGTCCCAAATGTATAAGACGAGTTTTTTCTTCCTTTATTTTGATCATAGCATTTGAAAGTTAAAGTTTGTTCAATTGGCTACAAAACTAAAAAGCATCTCTTATTAAAGTGTAAAATAAATAGAATAAAACATTTAACTTGTGCATTAGTGTTTTTAATTTTACCACGGACTGGTTTATGTGAGCGCGGGATGGGACATTGTAACGAGGCTCGAGCACTTTTAATAAATACTTGAACCCGGGCTCCTCTACTGCTGCATATGGGCAGAGCCGTCTGGGGGCGGAGCATTCTCCATGGGGCCCTTATGATAGTCATTTTAACGTTCAACAACACCTCATCCTACCCATCAAACAACATTTATTCTCACTTTTATTGAGCCAAGCCTATAGGCCTATGCTGCAGAAAGCAGAGTAAAGTCACAAACTTGTTCAGAAGAACACACACACACACACACACACACACACACAGAGGCCTGACAGCTGTCAATCACATGGCTCTGAAAACTCAGGTAGTCACGGACTGACTCAGTTCATTCTTTGATACAATTTAAATACAAAAAAAACATAACTGGTCTAAATTACACAATCTATCTAGATAGATAGACACAGCGGTCTATAACATAATTTCTGAGCTCTATAACAGAGAATAGACTCGGCGGTCTCGTTCACAACAACACAAAGCTCATTAAAATAGGCAGCTGGTCAAGAAACTGATAAATAAATTATTTATGAAGGTTACACTCACTCACCAACGGTAGTTGACTCTTCCATAACCCAAAATAATCCAGGTAACGTGGAAAACGGGGTAACATTCAAAACTTTTTACAAATTTAGTCCTCTTTTAAACTTTAGCGCTAATCTCCTTCACTGTGACTGTTAAGGCTGATTTATGGTACCGCGTTACACCAACGCAGCGCCTACGGCGAAGGTTGCGCGTCGCCGCATAACCTCGCCGTAGACTGCGCCGTACCCTACGGCGTATGCTCTGCGTCGATTTAACGCAGAACCATAAATCAGGCTTTACAGCCAATCCGCGTTGGCACACGGCCCTGATGCGTTCAGGACAGTTGTAAATTAAGAATTAGAACATTTTATAGTTATTATAGCCTACAATTTATGATGATATATGAATTGCACATATATTTATTGATATGCACAGACTAGCACACATTTAGGTCTGTAATGGAACGTGACTGTTGATATTTATAAGGGGGAAAAAAAACCATGATTGATTTTTTTTTTTTTTTTTTTTAACTCAGTCAGACGTATTCGCCGTATGACTGCGTGAACCGAACCGTGACCCCCGTACCGTGACGGGAGGGGGACGAATACAAATACCGTTACACCCCTAATATATATATATATATATATATATATATATATAAATAAATAATAATAATATATATATATATATATATATATATATATATATATAAATAAATAATATTTAAATATATTATTTATATATATATATATATATATATATATAAATAAATACATAAATAATAATAATAATAATATATATATATATATATATATATATATATATATATATATATATATATATATAAATAATATTTAAATATATTATTTATATATATATATATATATATATATATATATATATATAAAAATATATATATATATATAAAAAAATAATAATAAAAAAAAAAATAAAAAATAAAAAATAAATATAAAAAAATAAATAAAAAAAATAATAATAATAATATATATATATAAAAAAATAATAATAATTTATATATATATATATATATATATATATATATATATATATATATATATATATATATATATATATATATATATATATATATATATATATATATATATATTATTATTATTTATTTTTTTTTTTTATTTCACACAATCTTTTACCTTCAAGGATTCTTTCTCCTCTGGGTTTCTGCTGCTCATAATGGCCTTCCCTGTTTTCACAATCTCATCCACAGCATCTTTGTGCCTCATGATGTCCATGGACAAAATCTGTAAAAGCAGAGAAGCGAGTTTGGCTGAATGTCGCAAAACAAATGACTGGTTTTACTTTGTTTAAAACAGACCTTTAACTACTCTTATAGACACACACACACACACACACACACACACACACACACACAGTGTCATGGGCTGACCTTCTGTGCTTGGAGCTGGACTGTGGTTTGGTCCTGCTCCAGCCTGATCTCGCCCATCGACAGCAACTTCCCTTCAGCCTCAGCTAGCCAGGATAATTCGCTGTCTGCTGCCTGCTCAAACTGGGGAGAAAAAAAATATCATAAATAGAAGGAATGAGACGACAACCAATAAAAGACAGTAAAGATGACAAAACGCTGGTTTAGTAAATTCGCTGGGTTTACCTGCTGTGACTTGAGGATGTTGGCGTTGATCTGGTCGACCTGCTGGGTGATGGTGTCCGCAGACGGCTCTAAACCGCTCATTATCCTCAGTCACCAGCTTGTCCAAACCCTCTCGAATGTGCCAGGGGATCAGATCAGGAGCGAACTGCTGAGCTCATTCAGCTTGTCAAACACTGGTTTTTGGTCTTTGGTCTCCTTCAGCAAGGCCTGAAACAGATTACATAACCTCAATCCCAATTGAAAACAACTTGAATGGGTGTCGATCTTTCTAAAAGGAATCAGTAAAAAACATCTCATGCAGGCCTTACCTTCTGCTTGTTTTGTGAATGAACTTGCTGTTCACCCACGGGGCTCCTGATCAGCAAAAATGCTGATCTCAGCCTCAGCTTTCTCCAGCCAGGTGCTCAGGTCCTCGTGGGTAACCTGCAGCTTGGAGGAGAGACTCAAAACCCCGCTCCAGGTTCTTCAAAACACTGTCACTCATGGGAGTTGATCTCGGCATACTTTGTTTTTATTCCGTCCAGTTTACCCTTGGATAACAACCACCCTCGTCACCTGTAGACAGATGTGTAAAAACATCAAATGTAGTTAGTAGAAACTCTGCATCCGCATACATCTTTTTTTTTCTTTTTCTTTTTTTTTTTTTCAAAAAATTGTAAAATTTTGACATATAAAGATTATGGATGGTTTTAAGAGTTATGGTGCAATGCTTCGTTAAAGATAAATCTGCATTTGGATTTATAAGGTAACTGCTAAAAAACGTTTAATCACTGTCTTGTCTTTTCTTTCCTACTTTTTCAAGTTCCATCTTCGCGATCTTAGTCGTCCTTTGGCAGAATTTGTTCATTTCTTTTTCTATTTTTTTCTTTTTCTCTAGGGGACTAATAAAATATGGTAGACTGCCAAGAAGGCTGGTGGAGGAAACACACTCAGACACCACCATGCACACACACACACACAAAATCCCTCTGTTGCAAGATTAAAATGCATATATATGTGGCTTTTGGGTTTTACCAAACTTGGTATTAACTATTAACATATATATGCAGACAAGGGAAGAGAAAAGAAAGGTCAAGCACTTAACAAGCAGCAATTTGGGTCATTTAAAGTTTGGGCTGGTGCTTAAACCGAGCAACATCTGTGTCACTTTGAGTGTTGAGACTATTAATGTTTTACAAATTTTCCTCCATCTGGGTAAGTACACAGACATGCTCTAACAATTTAAATTTTTTTAGTCAAGGTTATGAAAAAAAGTGTTATCTTATCTGCCGGCAACAGAGTAGTGTTCCTCTAGCTGATCCAATTTAAAATCCACAAAGTTATAGTGATCTTTACTAAGATTTACAGTTTCAGGTGGTGGACCATGATAGTGTATTAGATTAACCGCTTTACTTTGTTATCAGCTTTTCCACTAAGATAAGCTTCGTTAACTGGCTGCTGAAGTACTATTAGTGTAAATCACAAAGACCTAACGCTGCCAGTGTTCCCATCAGTCAGCGAAACAGCAAATAGTAGGGCTGTGCGATTAATCGATTTTAATCTAAATCGGATTTATTAATCAAAATCGATGTTAAAAAAGTAAAATCGGAAAATCGATTTTCCTTTTTTGCAGTTGGATACATTACAGACAAAGCTCGTCTAGTCATATTTGTTTGGTCAAGAAAATTGTTAATGTTGTCACTTTACTAAACTCAAGGAGGATTTACAGTATCTTTCAATTGCACTTCATTCCCAATAGGGAAATTTGTTTGTTATTTTTCTTTAAAAATAAAGATAAAATATTTGAAACAATTTATTCCGTTGTCTTTTGTAGTTTTACCAAAAAAATCGAAATCGAAATCGAAAATCGGGTTTTCAGAGAAAAAAATCGGGATTTTATTTTTGTCCAAAATCGCCCAGCCCTAGCAAATAGGCACTTGTTCAACAATTTCTGAAACTGAGACATGCCTGTTGTTTGCTTCAGTAGCTCCATCCCATTAGAGACGGCTTGGTCAACATTCTTCTTCCTCAGCTCAATATCACTTTGTAGATTCTGAAAAGAAACAGAGTCACTGAGAGGCACGAGGACATGCTCCAAATTAAGCAATGGAACAATTCAAATTAACTGAAAGATGATGGATGCAACTTAAAAAAAAAAAAAAGTGAATGGATGGCCTGAGGAGGAGTGAATACCCGTTGTTCAGCCAGCTGCTTTTCAAGAGTGTCTGTTTTGTAGTCTTCCACGGACACTTCGCTCAGCCGCGAGTGGACCTCACAGAGCCAGTTCATGAGGGCCACTTCATCCTCTCCAAACAGACTGGGCGTTTGCCAGAGCTTGGTGCAGCATGTCGGCTTTCCTCCTGCATCGCTCCTGCAGCTCTATGTAACTGGCCTGAGTGGTGTCCCAATTTGGACTGAATAAAATCCTTATCGTCCACAGAGCTCACAGTTTTGAGCATCTGACCCAGACTGACGGCCTGAAACAGGTCTTTGCTGTGATTCATAATCTCCTCCTCTAAAGCCTGACCCGCAAGGGATGGAAAACGGGCCAAGAAAAATATGAAACAAACAGAAAGCACACAATAAAACAAAAGCAAGAAACTCAACTTAAATAAAGTGAGAAATGGCAGATGCAAAAATTAAAGTAACTAGCAGAATAAATCAAACTGAAATGAGGAGACAACAACTGAAAGTGATCAATAAAATAAAATGCTAATGAGATGCAATGAAAATATTACCTTGTGCTGAGAAATTTGTTGCTCCAGCTTAGATGTCTCGGTGCCG